>NW_027016002.1:0-10615 GCF_036934945.1 Oncorhynchus masou masou | reverse complement strand
GTAAAGACCAGTATGGACTATCAATACAGGTACTGTATGTAGAACCGTAGTAAAGACCAGTATGGACTATCAATACAGGTACTGTATGTAGAACCATAGTAAAGACCAGTATGGACTATCAATACAGGTACTGTATGTAGAACCATAGTAAAGACTAGTATGGACTATCAATACAGGTACTGTATGGTAGAAAACCGTAGTAAAGACCAGTATGGGACTATCAATACAGGTACTGTATGTAGAACCATAGTAAAGACCAGTATGGACTATCAACAGGTACAGGTACTGTAGTAAAGACCAGTAGACTATCAATACAGGTACTGTATGTAGAACCATAAAAGACCAGTATGGACTATCAATACAGGTACTGTATGTAGAACCATAGTAAAGACCAGTATGGACTATCAATACAGATACTGTATGTAGAACCATAGTAAAGACCAGTATGGACTATCAATACAGGTACTGTATGTAGAACCATAGTAAAGACCAGTATGGACTATCAATACAGGTACTGTATGTAGAACCATAGTAAAGACCAGTATGGACTATCAATACAGGTACTGTATGTAGAACCATAGTAAAGACCAGTATGGACTATCAATACAAAGTGACCATTTAGAATGAGGCCCAGTTCAATGAGAGGAAGTCTTAACAGAACTGGGGGATGACAGACAGGAAGTGGGGGGTGGAGATCTAATATATTTTTGTGCCAAACACTAAAGCATGATATTGTAATAAATCTACACCCTATTCCCTACGTAGAACACTACTTTAGACCTGGTCAGAAGCACCGTAGTGCACTACGTAGGGGAATAGGGAACCATTTGGAACAGAGACAGTAATTCCTGAACATCTTCCTCTTCCTCATCTGGTTTCTTGAACAGCCCTTCACTCCTCCCCTCCTCCTCCCCCCCTCCTCCCTCTTCATTCTATTCTATCAGCCACACCACTAGCTCACCTCCACACAATACATTTACAAGTTAAAGACACACCTTGGAATAAATAACAAAGGAAAACTATTACTAGATGAAGTTGAGTGTTTTTTATTATTTCCCATCACCATAAATCATATTTAATCACTGAACAGTAGCAGACCTAACTTCATCTGTTCCTGACTCTGGATAGTGGATTAAAAAGACCATCAATCTCCAATGATATTAAAGTACTATTCTGAACATTACTGATATACTGAGTGGCAAGTCAAGATATCTGCTGGTTTTATTGTTTGGTCAACAGCACCACCTGCTGGACAGGTTTAATGTTGCTGGACTGAGCAGTATGGGAGGATGAAAGATGACACATTTAGGGCCGGTTTCCTGACATCTACATTGAACATACTGTTTAGTCCAGGACTAGGATTCATCTGTGTCTGGGAAACCAGACCATATAGTTTAGTAGAAAGGAAGTGATACCAGCTTGTAGTGGGCTGACTAGTCCTGAATTGTCCTTTAGTTCCTGGACCATTTTCCATGCAGCTCCAGGTGACAGAGAACACATCAATTAGGACCGAGCCAACAAGCTGATCAATGATACTGAGGAGAATTACATAGAGACAGAGAACCAACTGAGAAAACATATCAATGGTTCTGAATGACAACCAATATACATCAACACCAGACATCATGATTCATGGAAATGTACAGGATTAAAACAGTGTATTGAATTTTAATTAATAACAAATCAGTTTACAGTTTAACCAGCTCAGCAGAATCATTATAATCATAGAGAAAAACCCAGGATAGAGGGGCTGAGTGAATGTGGTCTGGACTCTGTGGAGGAGGGTCATTGTGTCAGAGACACTGTAGAAGGACAGAGTACCTGCCTTGTGATCCAGGTACACTCCTACTCTGGAGGACTGAGGGCCTGATACTTTAGTCTCAACATTATTGTGTCTGAAACAATAACCACCACTATAGTACTCTAAACTCCAGGACTTGTTATTGTATCCAAATACACCATCATCCTCTGTTCTGCTGATGTCTTTATATGAGACTGCTGTATAAACAACACCAGTCCTCTCCACCTCCCAGTAACAGCGTCCAGACAGACCCTCTCTACACAGAACCTGACACCAGTTGGTGAATCTGTCTGGATGGTCAGGATATGGTTGGACTTGGTCTGTAGAGGTCACCTTTCTGTTCCCTTCAGACAGAGAGAGGTGTGTGCCTGCTGTGTTTGGGTCCAGTGTGAGCTGACAGGAATCTGGGAGAAGAGCAGAGACCAACGAGGGGAGTCAGAACAATAAGTTAAGTCAGATACTGTATCTCCCCTGTCTTTGATTAGAGCACAGCAGAGATCAAATCAGAGAAATATGAGGAGTCAGATAGAGACCCAGTCTTTGATTAGATCTACTATTGCTATATATTTCTAGAGGGATTGTTAGGAGTGTCAGTAAAAAGAGACTGTTAGTTACTTCACAATAAAGAGACTCACATTGTAACAACTGTTCTCTGGTCTTGGGCTCTGGAGGCAGTACAACATCCACTATATTCACTACAGACACACAAACACATTGACAGAGAGAGGGAATGTTATCATCAGACCATATTCCACATGTATATGACTAGTAGGGAACTTTCAATGGTCTAAAGTTGATGTTCTTATTGTTTTCAACACACCTGTAGTGGAGATCTTGGTCCATTCTCCTTTAAGGAAGTCTTCTAGTTTCTCTCTCAGTTCAGACACAGTCTGACTCCATCTCAAAGTACTGAAGAGGACGGACAACGATGCTGGGTAAGTCTGAAGATACACTGATACTGGAGAGAGACTGATACCTCTGGAGAGAGAGAGAGAGAGAGACTGATACCTCTGGAGAGAGAGAGAGAGACTGATACCTCTGGAGAGAGAGAGAGAGAGAGAGAGAGAGACACCTCTGGAGAGAGAGAGAGAGAGAGAGAGGGATACCTCTGGAGAGAGAGAGAGAGAGAGAGACTGATACCTCTGGAGAGAGAGAGAGAGAGGAGACTGACACCTCTGGAGAGAGAGAGAGAGACTGATACCTCTGGAGAGAGAGAGAGAGAGAGACTGATACCTCTGGAGAGAGAGAGACTGATACCTCTGGAGAGAGAGAGAGAGAGAGAGACTGACCTCTGGAGAGAGAGAGAGAGAGAGAGACACTGATACACTGGATACTGATACCTCTGGAGAGAGAGAGAGAAAGAGAGACTGATACCTCTGGAGAGAGAGAAGAAAGAGAGACTGATACCTCTGGAGAGAGAGAGAGAAAGAGAGACTGATACCTCTGGAGAGAGAGAGAAAGAGAGACTGATACCTCTGGAGAGAGAGAGAGAGAGAGAGACTCATACCTCTGGAGAGAGAGAGAGAGAGAGAGAGAGAGACTGATACCCTGGAGAGAGAGAGAGAGAGAGAGAGACTGATACCTCTGGAGAGAGAGAGAGAGAGAGACTGATACCTCTGGAGAGAGAGAGAGAGAGAGACTGATACCTCTGGAGAGAGAGAGAGAAAGAGAGACTGATACCTCTGGAGAGAGAGAGAGAGAAAGAGAGACTGATACCTCTGGAGAGAGAGAGAGAGAAAGAGAGACTGATACCTCTGGAGAGAGAGAGAGAGACTGATACCTCTGGAGAGAGAGAGAGAGAGAGAGAGAGACTGATACCTCTGGAGAGAGAGAGAGAGAGAGACTGATACCTCTGGAGAGAGAGAGAGAGAGAGACTGATACCTCTGGAGAGAGAGAGAGAGAGAGAGAGACTGATACCTCTGGAGAGAGAGAGAGAGAGAGAGAGACTGATACCTCTGGAGAGAGAGAGAGAGAGAGAGACTGATACCTCTGGAGAGAGAGAGAGAGAGAGAGACTGATACCTCTGGGAGAGAGAGAGAGAGAGAGACTGATACCTCTGGAGAGAGAGAGAGAGAGAGACTGATACCTCTGGAGAGAGAGAGAGAGAGAGAGACTGATACCTCTGGAGAGAGAGAGAGAGAGAGAGAGAGACTGATACCTCTGGAGAGAGAGAGAGAGACTGATACCTCTGGAGAGAGAGAGAGAGAGAGACTGATACCTCTGGAGAGAGAGAGAGACTGAAGAGGAGAGAGATACCTCTGGAGAGAGAGAGACTGATACCTCTGGAGAGAGAGAGAGAGAGAGACTGATACCTCTGGAGAGAGAGAGAGAGAGAGAGAGAGATACCTCTGGAGAGAAGGAGAGAGAGACTGATACCTCTGGAGAGAGAGAGAGAGAGAGAGAGACAGACTCTGGAGACCTCTGAGAGAGAGAGAGAGAGAGAGAGAGAGACTGATACCTCTGGAGAGAGAGAGAGAGAGAGAGACTGATACCTCTGGAGAGAGAGAGAGAGAGACTGAGGAGAGAGAGAGAGAGAGAGACTGATACCTCTGGAGAGAGAGAGAGAGAGAGAGAGAGAGACTGATACCTCTGGAGAGAGAGAGATACCTCTGGAGAGAGAGAGAGACTGATACCTCTGGAGAGAGAGAGAGACTGATACCTCTGGAGAGAGAGACTGATACCTCTGGAGAGAGAGACTGATACCTCTGGAGAGAGAGAGACTGATACCTCTGGAGAGAGAGAGACTGATACCTCTGGAGAGAGAGAGAGAGAGAGAGACTGATACCTCTGGAGAGAGAGAGACTGATACCTCTGGAGAGAGAGAGACTGATACCTCTGGAGAGAGAGAGAGAGAGAGACTGATACCTCTGGAGAGAGAGAGAGACTGATACCTCTGGAGAGAGAGAGAGAGACTGATACCTCTGGAGAGAGAGAGAGAGAGAGAGAGAGATACCTCTGGAGAGAGAGAGAGACTGATACCTCTGGAGAGAGAGAGACTGATACCTCTGGAGAGAGAGAGACACGACCTCTGGAGAGAGAGAGAGAGAGAGAGAGAGACGGACAGAGAGAGAGAGAGAAAGAGAGGGACAGAGAAAGAGAGAAGAGAGGGACAGACAAGAGAGAGAGAGGGACGGACAGAGAGAGAGAGGACGGACAAGAGAGAGAGGGACGGACAGAGAGAGAGAGGGGGACGGACAGAGAGAGAGAGCGAGGGACGGACAGAGAGAGAGAGAGAGACGACAGAGAGCGAGAGAGGGGGACGGACAGAGAGAGAGAGAGAGGGACAGACAGAGAGAGAGAGAGGGGACGGACAGAGAGAGACGGACAGAGAGAGAGACGGACAGAGAGAGAGCGGACAGAGAGAGAGGGGGACGGACAGAGAGAGAGAGACGGACAAGAGAGACGGACAGAGGGGAGACGGACAGAGAGAGAGAGGGGACGGACAGAGAGAGAGAGAAGGGGACGGACAGAGAGAGGAGACGGACAGAGAGAGAGAGGGGACGGACAGAGAGAGAGGGGGGGACGGACAGAGAGAGAGAAAGACGGACAGAGAGAAAGGGAGGGGGGGACAGAGAGAGAGAGAGAGGACGGACAGAGAGAGAGAGAGGGGGGACGGACAGAGAGAGAGAGAGTGGGGGACGACAGAGAGAGGGGAGGGGCGGACAGAGAGAGAGAAGGGGACGGACAGAGAGAGAGAGAGAGGGGGGGACGGACAGAGAGAGAGAGAGAGGGACGGACAGAGAGAAGAGAGGGGGGGGACAGACAGAGACAGAGAGAGAGAGGGGGACGGACAGAGGAGAAGAGGGGGACGGACAGAGGGAGAGAGAGGGGGACGGACAGAGAGAGAGAGAGGGGGACGGACAGAGAGAAGAGGGACGGGAGACAGACGGACAGAGAGAGAGGGGGGGACGGACAGAGAGAGAGAGAGGGGGACGGACAGAGAGAGAGAGAGAGGGGGACGGACAGAGAGAGAGAGAGAGGGGGACGGACAGAGAGAGAGAGAGAGGGACGGACAGAGAGAGAGAGAGAGAGGGGACGGACAGAGAGAGAGAGAGGGGACGGACAGAGAGAGAGAGGGGACGGACAGAGAGAGAGAGGGACGGACAGAGAGAGAGAGGGACCGGACGGACAGAGAGAAGAGAGGGAGAGGACAGACAGAGAGAGGGGACGCGGACAGAGGGAGAGAGGGACGGACAGAGGAGAGAAGGGGACGGACAGAGGGAGAAGGGGGACGGACAGAGAGAGAGAGGGGACGGACAGAGAGAGAGGGGGACGGACAGAGAGAGAGAGGGACTTGACAGAGAGAGAGAGAGAGAGAGAGGGACAGAGAGAGAGAGAGAGAGGGACGGACAGAGAGAGAGAGAGAGGGACGGACAGAGAGAGAGAGAGAGAGGGACGGACAGAGAGAGAGAGAGACGGACAGACAGAGAGAGAGAGAGACGGACAGAGAGAGAGAGGGGGACGGACAGTGAGAGAGAGGGGGACGGACAGAGAGAGAGAGAGAGGGGACGGACAGAGAGAGAGAGAAGAGGGACGGACAGAGAGAGAGAGAGGGGGACAGACAGAGAGAGAGAGAGAGAGAGGGGGACGGACAGAGAGAGAGAGGGGGACTGACAGAGAGAGAGAGGGGGACGACAGAGAGAGAGAGAGAGGGGGACGGACAGAGAGAGAGAGGGGGACGGACAGAGAGAGAGAGGGGGACGGGACAGAGAGAGAGAGGGGACGGGACAGAGAGAGAGAGGGGACGGACAGAGAGAGAGAGGGGGACGGACAGAGAGAGAGAGAGAGGGACGACAGAGAGAGAGAGGACAGAGAGGGACGGACAGAGAGAGAGAGAGAGAGGACGGACAGAGAGAGAGAGAGAGGGACGGGATAGAGAGAGAGAGAGAAAGGGACGGACAGAGAGAGAGAGAGAGAGGGACGGACAGAGAGGGAGAGAGGGATGACAGAGAGAGGGACGACAGAGAGAGAGAGAGAGGGACGACAGAGAGAGAGAGAGAGGGACGACAGAGAGAGAGGGGGAAGGACAGAGAGAGAGAGAGAGGACGGACAGAGAGAGACAGAGAGAGGGACGGAGAGAGAGAGGGAGGAGAGAGAGGGAGAGAGAGAGACAGAGGGAGAGAGGGACGGACAGAGAGAGAGAGAGAGAGGGACGGACAGAGAGAGAGAGAGGGACGGACAGAGAGAGAGAGAGGGGGAGAGAGAGGACGGACAGAGAGAGAGAGAGAGGGACGGACAGAGAGAGAGAGAGGACGGACAGAGAGAGAGAGAGGGGGACGGACAGAGAGAGAGAGGGGGGACGGACAGAGAGAGAGAGAGGGACGGACAGACAGAGAGAGGGACGGAGGGGGACGGACAGAGAGAGAGAGGGGGACGACAGAGAGAGAGAGAGGACGGACAGAGAGAGAGAGAGGGGGACGGACAGAGAGAGAGAGGGACTGAGGGAGAGAGGGACGGACAGAGAGAGAGAGGGGGACGGACAGAGAGAGAGAGGGGGACAGACAGAGAGAGAGAGGGGGACGGACAGAGAGAGAGGGACGGACAGACAGAGAGAGAGGATGAGGGGAGGGACAGAGAGAGAGAGAGAGGGACGGACAGAGAGAGAGAGAGGGGGACGGACAGAGAGAGAGAGAGGGACGGACAGAGAGAGAGAGAGGGACAGAGAGAGAGAGAGAGAGGGACAGAGAGAGAGAGAGAGAGAGGGAAGGGACAGAGAGAGAGAGAGGGGGACAGAGAGAGAGAGAGAGAGGGGGGGGGACAGGACAGAGAGAGAGGGGGACGGACAGAGAGAGAGAGGAGACGGGGACAGAGAGAGAGAGGGACGGACAGGAGGGAGAGAGAGAGAGGGACACAGAGAGAGAGAGGGGACGGACTGACAGAGAGAGGGGGACGGACAGAGAGAGAGAGAGGGGGACGGACAGAGAGAGAGGGGGGGGACGGACAGAGAGAGAGAGAGAGAGGGGGACGGACAGAGAGAGAGAGAGAGAGAGAGGGACGACAGAGAGAGAGAGAGAGGGACGGACAGAGAGAGAGAGAGGAGAGGGACGGACAGAGAGAGAGAGAGGAGGACAGAGAGAGAGAGAGGGGGACGGAC
The DNA here is from genome assembly GCF_036934945.1 of Oncorhynchus masou masou. Lineage (NCBI taxonomy): Eukaryota > Metazoa > Chordata > Actinopteri > Salmoniformes > Salmonidae > Oncorhynchus > Oncorhynchus masou. The sequence continues at coordinate 2,719 of NW_027016002.1, read as the reverse complement.
AGAGAGAGAGAGAGGGGGACGGACAGAGAGAGAGAGAGGGGGACGGACAGAGAGAGAGAGGGGGACGGACAGAGAGAGAGAAGGGGACGGACAGAGGGAGAGAGGGGACGGACAGAGGGAGAGAGAGGGGGACGGACAGGAGGGAGAGAGGGGGACGGACAGAGGGAGAGAGGGGGACGACAGAGGGAGAGAGGGGGACGGACAGAGAGAGAGAGGGGGACGGACAGGGAGAGAGAGGGGGACGGACAGAGAGAGAGAGAGGGACGGACAGAGAGAGAGAGGGGGACGGACAGAGAGAGAGAGGGGACCGGACAGAGAGAGAGAGGGGGGACGGACAGAGAGAGAGAGAGGGACGGACGAGAGAGAGAGAGAGGGACGGACAGAGAGAGAGAGAGGGACGGACAGAGAGAGAGAGAGAGAGGGACGAGACAGGGAGGACAGAGAGAGAGAGGGGACGGACAGAGAGAGAGAGAGAGGGGGACTGACAGACAGAGAGACGGACGGACAGACAGACAGAGAGGGGAGGGACAGAGAGAGAGAGAGGACGGACAGACAGAGGGACAGGACAGAGAGGGACGGACAGACAGAGAGGACGGACAAAGAGAGCGAGAGGAGACGGACAGAGAGAGAGGAGGGGACGGACAGAGAGAAAGAGAGGGACGGACAGAGAGAGAGAGAGGGGACGGACAGAGAGAGAGAGAGAGGTGGACGGACAGAGAGAGAGAGAGAGGGACGGAGAGAGAGAGAGAGAGAGGGACGGACAGAGAGAGAGAGAGAGAGACGGACAGAGAGAGAGAGAGAGGGACGGACAGAGAGAGAGAGAGGGGACGGACAGAGAGAGAGAGAGAGAGAGAGGAGAGGGGACGGACAGAGAGAGAGAGAGGGGACGGACAGAGAGAGAGAGGGAGGGACAGAGAGAGAGAGAGGGGGACGGACAGAGAGAGAGAGAGAGGGGGACGGACAGAGAGAGAGAGAGAGGGGGGACGGACAGAGAGACGGACAGAGAGAGAGAGAGGGGACGGACAGAGAGAGAGAGAGGGGACGGACAGAGAGAGAGAGAGGGGGACGGACAGAGAGAGAGAGAGGGGGACGGACAGAGAGAGAGAGAGGGGGACGGACAGAGAGAGAGAGAGGGGGACGGACAGAGAGAGAGAGAGGGGGACGGACGAGAGAGAGAGAGAGGGGGACGGACAGAGAGAGAGAGAGGGGGACGGACAGAGAGAGAGAGAGAGGGACGGACAGAGAGAGAGAGAGAGAGAGAGGGACGGACAGAGAGAGAGAGAGGGGACGGACAGAGAGAGAGAGAGGGGACGGACAGAGAGAGAGAGAGGGGGACGGACAGAGAGAGAGAGGGACGGACGGAGAGAGAGGGAGACGAGAGGGACGGACAGAGGGAGAGAGAGGGACGGACAGAGAGAGAGAGGGGGACGGACAGAGAGAGAGAGGGGACGGACAGAGAGAGAGAGGGGGACGGACAGAGAGAGAGAGGGGACGGACAGAGGGAGAGAGAGGGACGGACAGAGGGAGAGAGAGGGACGGACAGAGAGAGAGAGGGGGGACAGAGAGAGAGGGGGAGACAGAGAGAGAGAGGGGGACGGACAGAGAGAGAGAGGGGGACGGACAGAGGGAGAGAGAGGGGACGGACAGAGAGAGAGAGGGGAGACGGACAGAGGGAGAGAGGGACGGACAGAGGAGAGAGAGGGGGACGGACAGAGGGAGAGAGGGGGACGGACAGAGAGGAGAGAGGGGGACGGACAGAGGGAGAGAGAGGGGACGGACAGAGGGAGAGAGGGGACGGACAGAGGGAGAGAGGGGACGGACAGAGAGAGAGAGAGGGACGGACAGAGAGAGAGAGAGGGGACGGACAGAGAGAGAGAGAGGGACGGACAGAGAGAGAGAGAGAGGGACGGACAGAGAGAGAGAGGGACGGACAGAGAGAGAGAGAGAGAGGGACGGACAGAGAGAGAGAGAGGGACGGACAGAGAGAGAGAGAGGGGGACGGACAGACAGAGGGACGGACAGACAGACAGACAGAGAGGGAGGGACAGAGAGAGCGAGGGACGGACAGACAGAGGGACAGGACAGAGAGGGACGGACAGACAGAGGGACGGACAAAGAGAGCGGGAGGGACGAGACAGAGAGAGAGAGAGAGGGACGGACAGAGAGAAAGAGAGGGACGGACAGAGAGAGAGAGAGGGGGACGGACAGAGAGAGAGAGAGAGAGATGGACGGACAGAGAGAGAGAGAGAGAGATGGACGGACAGAGAGAGAGAGAGAGAGGCGACGGAGAGAGAGAGAGAGAGGGACGGACAGAGAGAAAGAGAGAGAGAGGGACGGACAGAGAGAAAGAGAGAGAGAGGGACGGACAGAGAGAAAGAGAGAGAGAGAGGGACGGACAGAGAGAGAGAGAGGAGAGAGAGAGACGGACGACGAGAGAGAGAGAGAGAGGGACGGACAGAGAGAGAGGAGAGAGAGAGACGGACGAGAGAGAGAGAGAGACGGACAGAGAGAGAGAGAGAGAGAGGGACGGACAGAGAGAGAGAGAGAGAGAGAGAGGGACAGAGAGAGAGAGACGGACAGAGAGAGAGAGAGAGAGAGAGAGGGACGGACAGAGAGAGAGAGAGAGAGAGAGGGGGACAGAGAGAGAGAGAGGGACGGACAGAGAGAGAGAGAAGGGGACGGACAGAGAGAGAGAGAGAGAGAGAGGGACGGACAGAGA
>NW_027016001.1:0-10616 GCF_036934945.1 Oncorhynchus masou masou | reverse complement strand
GGATTCAGTTCATTTGCATGGCAAAGAGTGACTTTGCAATTAATTGCAATTAATCTGATCACTCTTCATAACATTCTGGAGTATATACAAATTGCCATCATACAAACTGAGGCATCAGACTTTGTTAAAATTAATATTTGTGTCATTCTCAACTTTTGGCCATGACTGTACTGTTCACAGATCATAGGGTCTTACAGGAGACATGTAGAGGTCTAAAAAAGTGCCTAAAATTGCCAATTTCATAATTTTCTCAAAGGTTTGTGACAAATGTTGTCCCCCCCACACGGGACGATTGAGCTAATGTGCGCTAATGTGATTAGCATGACGTTATAAGTACAAAATAACATTTCCCAGGACATAGACCTATCTGATATGGGCAGAAAGATTAACAAGAATTTAAGCTAACTGCACTGTCCAATTTATAGTAGCTATTTACAGTGAAAGAATACCATGCTATTGTTTGAGGAGAGTGCACAGTTATGAACTTGAAACTGTATCAATAAATCAATTAGGCACATTTGGGCAGACTTGATACAACATTTTGAACAGTAATGCAATGGATAATTGGATCAGTCTAAAACGTTGCACATACACTGCTGCCATTGAGTGGCCAACATTTAAATTACACATAGAGTCCTAAGTCATGGCCTTTCTCTTGCATTTTAAAGATGGAACATGAAAAATTGAAAACACTTTTATTTCTTCGTATTATCTTTTACCAGATCTAATGTGTTATTCTCTGACATTAATTTCACATTTTCACAAATTTCAAAGTGTTTCCTTTCAAATGGTATCAAGAATATGCATATCCTTGCTTCGGGTCTTGAGCTACAGGTAGTTAAATTTGGGTATGTCATTTTTGGCTAAAATAGTGTGTGTGTGTGGGGGGGGGGGGGTCTAATCCTTAAGTTGTTTAAACTCTTTCCTCCCAATGACGTTCCTATATGAGAATTACCAGCGCAATCTGAGATTCCCCCAAAAATTCTGTTTCCGTGGAATTGCCCAAGTCAAGAATTTACAATTATACCACAGACTTGATAGACCAGACAAGGCTTAAAGTGCTTTGCTTTTGTTTAAAAGTGTGATACTCCTTGGCACAAATTGAGTGCTCCATTGGTTCTTGCATTAGGCAAAGCGCTGACTGGATGGCATCAGGGTGTATTTAGTGTTCAGGATATGGGAGGGGTTGCCAAAATGCCAGCAATGCCTTGTGGAGGCTGAGTGTGAATTTGTCCCAGTGATGCTCATGAATTGGGAAGTTGAGTATTTTGCTTCTGTCACCACCCCAGAACATAACAAATGACTGCCCTCTAAGAACAATATTGTTCCCATACCAATGAAGTTTGTTTGAACCAAATTTGTCTGTCTATCCTTGTGTGACATTCACAGATCTCCAGTCCAATCGTTCTGCTCTGATACTTTTTTTGAGTTAGTGCCACTGTCACATGACTGGGGTTTAATTACACATACACCTGTATCAGAGCTGAGCACTGAAGAGAAAACATAAAACAGAGGGAGAAGGGGAGTAGAGAGAAACAGGAAGGAGAGAGAGCGCGATTGAGAGGGTAGAGAGAGAGAACATATTCTGGTGTTGGGAATGGAGAGAGGGAGAAAAAAATAGTACATTCTGGTGTTAACTGCAACTTGCTGTGTTTATTAGGGACCCGGTCTAATGGAACATTAGTTCTCAAACCAGCTCACAGAGCGAGAGAGAGTGGAAAGTTGGCAGGGCAGAGGTGAAGATAAGGCAGGGCTTGCTGGACACTAGGTGCCTCGGGGGTAGAGCTCTTGACAAACAGGGTAAGTACGACTGTAGCATTTATCAGTGGGGATTGGGTCAAGGGGACATTCCTGCTACAATACTGCCCACGCTAGTAGAGCTGGAGAAACAAACCCTCAGCTACCCTACCTCTAGCCCTGGGTTAATGCAGAGATGGAAGCTAAGCAGGCCTAGGCACAGTCACTTCCTGGATGGGAGACTAGATGTGTCCGAGGAGTGGAGAGAGGGCCAACAAGGGGGCTCAATTTCCTTGTTGTAACTTTACTTTCATTAATCTAATGACTGTTTATTAATTTAATCCACTATGTTTAATTGTTACCCAATTTTTAAATTAATGATGTAACAATTAACTCATTAGAAATTTAGGGCATCATGGAAGAGGTTATTTAAAGAGTACCATCTCGAATTAAACTCTATAAGGTCTTTACCTATAACATCCATAAAACAGTCAACATATTAATCAGAACCTCTTATTATATCATTCTGAACAGTCGTAACCTCATACATCTGCAAACACCACAGACTTACTCATGATTCGGTACTACATCAATTGGTTTGATTATTTATTTACTAGTTAACTAAAATTAGAAAACAGGATAAAATACACACTTAATGCATGAGAAGGTCTAGGACTGACAATATGACTTGTTACAGAGGGGAAAGAGAGGGAGAGATAAAAAGGGACACTTATCGTGGATACATTTTTAGAACGATTCTCACATTTAATCAAATACTTTGCACACAAACCGGTGCCCATTTGGAATAAGAAATCATGAATGTATTTCTTTGCCGTTTGAGACTCGTAATAGGATGGGAGGGTTTGAAGCGTTGTAGAATGGTCCTCTTCGCTTTCCTAAAATCTGACTTAGGACAGCTAATCATAAATGCCAGTGATTGTCTGGGAGTTGAGATCCTCGCCTACACCTCGTGTTGATTGTTCAGGGTTCAGGATTCAGACCACTTTGCGTGCAGCTGCCATCTGGCAATGTTCCAGTCTCAGAGGTGAGGTATTTCTTTACCTTGTGTTGAGGTTCAAAGTTTACCCATTTGAAATGTGTAGCTCCTGCCTCATGTTTCCTGGTCTAATGTTTATTTCTATTGACAATCCTTTTATACCCTCTGGCCAAAGGGAGCAGTTCTATCAAGTCTGACAGGGTATCTGACATATTGGGTGTAGCTACTTACATATGCAGTTTATAGTAGATAGGAATGTGATTTTAGGCGGTATAAGAGTCTCTGAACAAAAATGCTTTAATCCTTTTTCATATTATATGCACAATGTATTGGATGGAAACTTTACAGATAAAGGGGATATACTTTCAAGTTGCAGTATTTAGGTCCATTTTAATGACATCAAAATAAAAAACAGCATGACATTTGTTTTCTGGTTCCCCCACTGACCATTCAGTCTGTTAACAAAGGACATTCCTTTCACCAATACTGGAGGGGAAAAGAGAGTCCTCTTCTCACTAAATTTATGACAGGGCGTGAGATGTGGTTTTTGCCATAATCCCACTATGCCACCATGTGCTGATGCTTGGCGTTGCCATGGCAATATCTGGCACGGCAATGGGGTGATTGACACTATTGCCAACCAGTAGCTGGTGAAACTCTACCAGAAAGATTCAGCAGTGTTCCTACAGGTCAGAGAGGGGGAGGGGAGGAGAAAGTGAGCGGGGTCAATGGTATTTTAATCACAAATGTTCCCCTCCTATCTCCTCAGGTCCTGCATTTCTTCATAAGGCTGAATTGCGTTGGTGAGGTCCCCTCGTAGCAGACCCCTTTCCTGCCTGAGGGGAGATTTGTTCCTGGGGGGTGTACGAATCCCTTTTGGCCCGACAGTCTAGGGGGATGGTAATGAGACTCGTAACATAACTCATGCAAATTATTATTGTGACAAAGGAAAAGTGTGAATGAAATAAACACGACAACTGAAATCTACCGTCAAACTCTAGGTTTATTTATAAACACGGTAATGGGGGAGCAGGAAAAGAGCTGAGCTGGACCCAAGGAAAGAAACAATAAGTATTCAAAAACACCCCTAAGCTAGACTAGCCTACTTTAACAACAGCTAACTAACTAACCAAAAATACAGTGGGTGGTCCGCCCAGTTCTAACTAGTGTATTTAACAAAGTTCACCTACGGGTAGTGTATGCCCATGGGCGACTTGTCTTGGTTTCCCCTTTTCCACCAGCAATCAAACACAAACACCATAACCAAAAACAATACTCACAGGTGATGACAAAGTGCCATGAGGTGCTTAAACAAAAGAGAGGTTACGACACAAAGCGAGAGTGAAACACAGAGACCTACAGACATGGCATTTACAGAGAGATTGAGCTTGAGCTGAGCTGAGCTCCAGAACAAACAAATGATGGGGTTTTTAAACCATGGGGAAGGAACTGTGATAGGTTTAGGAAATATGAGGAGGTGTGTCTTCTGATTGATGATTGATTGTTGACTGATTGGGGAGTGATGATTTTCACCTGTGAGGGGAGAAGGAGAGAAAAGAAACACACACACAGGATACACACACACACAGGATAACTGTATCCGTAACACTCCCACCCTTAAAAGAGCAACCCTAGGGGTTGCGACTACAGTATTTCAATTAATACTCCCAACAAAGCAACAACCTTGCAAAACATGCAGAAATCATTTTCACACACGAGACAAAGCATCTGCCAACACATTATCAGAACCCTTTTTGTGGCGGATCTCCAAATTATAATTTTGTACAATCAGCGCCCAACGCATAAGGCGCTGGTTCTGTTGTACATTCGGTGGAGAAAAACTAAGGGGTTATGGTCAGTATATACAATCACGGGTAGGGCACTGGAACCAATATATACTTCAAAGTATTGCAGAGCCAACAACAAAGCAAGAGCTTCTTGTTCTATTGTCGCATAGTTTGTTTGACATTTATTCAATTTACGTGAAAAATAACAAACGGGATGATCCACTCCACTCTTGTCCTGCTGCAGTAGAACAGCACCAGCACCTCTGGCACTAGCATCTACCTCAAGTTTGAACGGTTGTTCAAAATCAGGAGCAGCAAGTACAGGTGTACTACATAAGAGTGCTTTCGCTGATTCAAAAGCTCTCTTACAATCAGGGGACCACTCAAATGATCTAGCCGGACTAAGCAAATCGGTCAATGGAGCAACTACCGCAGAGAAATTTTTACAGAAGCTACGGTAGTAGCCAACCATCCCTAAAAAGCGGCGTAGCTCTCGTCTGGTGGTAGGTGCAGGGAATGCAGTTATAGCCAAGACCTTGGCATTAACAGGGCGCACCTGTCCATGCTTCTCAGAGGGATCACACAATCCATCCTCTTGATCAACCTCTTTGAACAGAACAGTGTTCGACAAATCTCTCTCATCACCCTCTTGTCGTGCCTGAGCATGAGTGACAGCACAAGCGGGGAACACATGTGGATAATTCTGTGCCAGCTCATTCGAGAGAGTGGTCACTTTTATCCAATACTTCCAATACGGGTACTACCTTTCCTCCGGCAATATCGTTACCCATTATGAAGGTCACACCTTTCACTGGCAACATGGGCGCACCCCCACTCTGAATATTCCACTGATTAACTCAGAGTGTACTTTCACAAAGTGCAATGGCACTGGGACAAAACCCATTTCAATACCCTGCACTAACACACTGGAACCACAGTATGTATCATCAGATAAGGGCAACACATCAGACAATATAAACGACTGCGCCCGCACCAGTATCTCTAAGGATTTTAACCGGACGCTGAGACGCAACCGTCATTCGTTAGGACACAAACCCCTCGAAAATGAATGGTTCATAACTGCGGTCGGGGACTGAGACTTTCAAACTACAGTTACCCTGAGGCACCTGTTTTGTTGCAGACCTCACAACCGTACGAATTAGAGCAACACCTGTTGGTGGCTTGGCACCGAAGAGGCATCCTTGTTTGCGTTTAAGCAGGAAGCAATCATTAATCATATGTCCTACTTTATGACAATAGAAACATGGACGCTCATTCTTCTGCGTGCTTGACATACTACTGCTGGCCGACTAGGACTAAAGGTAGCAAACTCAGTAGCTCTACTCTCAGTTTGAGCCGAAAACACACTCTTGTGCGTCAACACAAACTCGTCTGCCAACACAGACGCTTCTGCCAGGGTGGATACTTTCTGTTCGTTTAGGTAAACTACAATGCGTTCGGGTAAGCAATTTTTAAACTCTTCCAACAAGATTAACTCCCAGGAGAGAGTTGAAATCAGTTACCTTACTAGCAGCATGCCATTTATCAAACAGATTTCCCTTGTCTCTAGCAAATTCCACATAAGTCTTACTAGAAGACTTTCTATGAGACCTAAATCTCTGTCGGTATGCCTCAGGCACAAGCTCATAGGCACGAAGAACAGTAGCTTTGACCACTTCATAATTCAAACTGTCCTCCAGAGGTAGCGCTGACAAAACCTCTTGGGCTTTACCATTAATTTACACTGAAGTAATAGGCACCAAACCTCTTCAGGCCATTTTTCAATGCTACGGCTATACGCTCAAATACACAAAAATAGGAGTCAACCTCTGACTCTCTGAACAAAGGTACTAAGGCAATCTGCCTACTAATGTCAAACGTGTTTGAGGACACAGCAGGTGAGGACGGCTCACAAACAGGCACAGTGGGACCGGAGGCTAGCCTCGCTGTCTCTGCCTCAAGTTCCATCTGGCGCATTTTGAACTCCAACTGCCTTTGTTCTCTGTCTGCCTCAATTTTACACATCTCTAAATGCCGTTGTTCTCGTTCTTTTTCTGCCTCTATTTTACACATCTCCAACTGGAGAGTCTCTCGCCTAATTTGGGCTCTCTCTTCCACCTCCAGTTGGAACTGTGCTAAACAGACATCCCTCCTGGCATCACCATTTGACAGTGGGGAGAGTGGATCAAATGGGACAATGTGGCTGGTGTTTTAGCTCTCCCTCATTATCAGACACCAATGGTCTTACAGGAGCAGCAACATCCGCTACAGGGGTAGTAGGCTCAGGCAGCGGTAACACAAGCACCTGCTCTTCCAACTATACATTTAATACTATCCGTTTCACCTCCGCCTTAACTAAACTCTGCGGAATGATACTGAATAATGGTCAGCCAAGGTCATTAAATCAACTCGACATTTGTCAAAAACCTCCCACGAAGGGTTATCAAAAAAGATTTCAAATCAAAAGTAGTCATTTTTACACTACTTCACAAGTGCCAAAGGAAATAGCAAACACTAATGCTACTTCAGCTATGACGCTCAACACTGAACTATACCACTACAACAATCTACATGAGCGGCATGGGTGTCAGTTATGACAGATCCCGGATGAGGCTCCACTTATGTTACGAATCCCTTTTGGCCCGACAGTCTAGGGGGGATGGTAATGAGACTCGTAACATAACTCATGCAAATTATTATTGTGACAAAGGAAAAGTGTGAACGAAATAAGCACGACAACTGAAATCTACCGTCAAACTCTAGGTTTATTTATAAACACACGGTAATGGGGGGAGCAGGAAAAGGGGCTGGGCTGGACCCAAGGAAAGAAACAATAAGTATTCAAAAACACCCCTAAGCTAGACTAGCCTACTTTAACAACAGCTAACTAACTAACCAAAATACAGTGGGTGGTCCGCCCAGTTCTAACTAGTGTATTTAACAAAGTTCACCTACGGGTAGTGTATGCCCATGGGCGACTTGTCTTGGTTTCCCCCTTTTCCACCAGCAATCAAACACAAACACCATAACCAAAAACAATACTCACAGGTGATGACAAAGTGCTATGAGGTGCTTAAACAAAAGAGAGGTTACGACACAAAGCGAGAGTGAAACACAGAGACCTACAGACATGGCATTTACAGAGAGATTGAGCTTGAGCTGAGCTGAGCTCCAGAACAAACAAATGATGGGGTTTTTAAACCATGGGGAAGGAACTGTGATAGGTTTAGGAAATATGAGGAGGTGTGTCTTCTGATTGATGATTGATTGTTGACTGATTGGGGAGTGATGATTTTCACCTGTGAGGGGAGAAGGAGAGAAAAGAAACACACACACAGGATACACACACACACAGGATAACTGTATCCGTAACAGGGGGCATGACAGCCAACTCCTCCACTGACCCCATCACCTTCGCAGCTCCCTGGCAGGCAAAGGGACAACCCCACTGCACAATGTATCCCACCACTTCCACCTCCACACAGAGGGCATCATCATCACCACCAACATCTCCTACTCATTCTGGATCATGTATTTTTGTTAATGTAAGTGTATAAGCACTTTGTTAGCAGTTAGAATGTTGTGTTGTAGCTGTGGTTGATACAGTAGCTGCAGGTTAGCAGTAGTGGTTGGTCGATTTGAATAACAAAACAAAGGGACATTGTACCGCGGGGCAAGCTTCCTATAGATCACTGAGATAGATGGCTCTTTTAAATAACAAATAAACACATCTTTTTTTATTTAATATTTTCAATTGTGTATGTTCTTTCTCTAGCTGCCTGTACCTGTAGCAGTGTATTTGTTGATGTACCTTGAGCGGCTGTTTCCCTGCTCCAACCAAAGCCCTCATCTGCTGGACAAGGAGAAAAACTCAGAGAAGAACGAACAGGACCACAACATCCAGGGTAAGACACCTCTCACCCAACCCAAGGGCAAGTCTAACAATACTCCCTTCACACCACCACGGGATAAGACACCTCTCACCCAACCCAGGGGTAAGTCTAACAATACTCCCCTCACACCACCACAGGGTAAGACACCTCACACATTCACCCAACCCAATGTAAGACCCCCCCCCCCCCTAAAATATCCACAACAGCTGCCAGGGTAGAACCCCATAGACACTACAGCCCCAACTCCAAACGTCTCACCAACTAAAACATGGCTAGTGCTGGGCTGGAATAAAAGCCTGAACACTCTGTAGCTGTCCAGGCCTGGGGTTGAAGAACCCTGAACTAAACATGTAATTCTGTACTGTAAATCCAGGTCACTGTGGTTTGCTTGGCTGCTGTAACTATGGTGAAATGAAGGATCGCCCCGCCTCTTACTTCCTCCTCTACATTCTGGGTGGAGCCGTGCTCTTCATCACCGACGGCATCATTGTGAGACTGAACTTCGCCACACACACACACGACTGCTCACTGTCAACCTACTAATTCCTGTTTGTTTAACCCAGGGTTCCTACACAGGATTCATTTACACCTACGCAGTGTCTCCTTCCCTCTCTCAGCCAGCCATCTTGTGTGGCAATCCGACCAGTGTGTTCTGGGCATCTGTCACCGCGGGCAGACTGGCATCTATATATCTGTCATACAGATACACACAACAATGACTAATCAATGTCAGCCTGGTACAGACACACTTCTGTTTTTGTAAACTAGTAGTGTGTGAGTGTTGAAGTGAGAAGTGAAACGGCTTTATATGACGCGTCTGAGAAAGACATTATTGGAGAGATGATCAGATATTTGAGATTGGTGTATATTTTAAAACAGTCAGGTGGTTACATAGAGGTCTTTATTGCACACTTGTACAACACATACACATACAATGTGAAGAGCAGGAAACCCAGTTTGAATTCAAATAAAGTCAAACAAGCATTTAGAGGTATATTACACATGGTAAATATTCTGATGTCCTCCGTACAACTGTATTTAGAGAGAAGGGCATGAACATATGATAACCAAAATAAATATCTGTACCTCTCTCCTGCTCTCCTGCCCTTCCCTCTATTTCAAGTGGGGATGATAGTGGTGCAGTGTCTGCTGTTGATCCTGTACTCCAGCCATGTGTTCATCTTCATGGGGACGTGTGTGTTGGGCCTCTTCATCAGCAGTGTGTTCCCCTGCATGGTGGCCCTCACAGAATATATGGTCAACTATAAAGGTACACACACAGTAAGAATGCTTATATTTGAGATTATATAGATAGTCTCCTCTCCCTGCCTCAGGTTGTCACTACAGTCCTGAGGACCAGTGCTGGTACGGGAGAGATGGTTCTGCAGCTTCTCACAGGACAGGTAAGGAACACAGGAGGGCGTGTGTTTGACTGCTTTTTATGACTGTGTATACCAGGGATCATCGACTAGATTCCGCCACGGGACGATTCTTTATTGAGCAGATGGTTGGGGTGCCAGAAAATAATGACAAATCATTTGTCGATTGCAAAGTGACCAAAAGAAGCCCAAACATGTATAATATTTTACTAAGAGAATAATTTCAAACTTTTCTTACATTTTTTAATACAATCACTTGTTTCTCTATTATGCGTGGTAATACTTAGGAACAGGTTTCCAAAATTAAAATCACTCAGAGCTGATTTCCTGTTGGTTTCAGTCTTATGTTCAATAATGATTGAAATCTTGCGGGCCAAATACAACCACACGCAGGCCAAATTTGTCCCGCGGGCCACTATTTGGGGAACCCTGGTGTACACTGTGTAATGTGTTTCTTTCTTCAGTTGATCCACAGCAAAGGCTGTCATAGTTTCCTGTTGGTTAGTATGATCTCATCCTGCATCGGATTCACTGTGTTCCTCAACCTACTCTACATTCAACACCTACACAGTAGCTCCCAAGCAGGTACACACATACAGTTTATGAGGAAACTATTTTCGTAAAATAAAAAGATCTTATTTATTTCTCTCTACAGCCAAAGGTGCTAGTAAGGAAATCGCCATGACAGAGAAGCCTTCAAGCTCTAGTGATGGAGGCCGTGAGGATGAAACAAGGGACAAAGAGATGAAGACTGTGATCATTTTCTTTTTAAAATACAGAGTAAAGGGAAACACACCGACGACCCAACTCTTTAAAATGCCTG
>NW_027016000.1:0-10618 GCF_036934945.1 Oncorhynchus masou masou | reverse complement strand
GCCTTTAAACAGCTTGGAAAATTAAAAAAAATGATGTCATGGCTTTAGAAGCTTCTGATAGTCTAATTGACATCATTTGAGTCAATTGGAGGTGTACCTGTACCAATTGGAGATGTACCTGTACCAACTTTCAAACTCAGTGCCTCTTTGCTTGACATCATGGGAAAATGTTTTGCACCGGGCTATGTATCGCACTGGGCTATGTCTGCGCACCGGGGACACCGTGCTCCTCACGGCATAACACGGTGCCTGCCAGGTCCCTCTCTCTCCATGGTAAGCACGGGGAGTTGGCGCAGGTCTCCTACCTGACTTCGCCACACTCCCCGTGTGACCCGCCCAATACATTTTTGGGGCTGTCTCTCGGGCTTCCAACCGCGCTGCCTCCTCATAGTGGTATGAGGAGGCGCACGGTGTCCCCGGTGCGCAGGCATAGCCCGGTGCGATACATAGCAGTGCCTCGTATCGGCTGGGCTAGAGTGGGCATCGAGCCAGGTGCCATGAAGCCGGCTCAGCGCATCTGGTCTCCAGTGCGTCTCCTCGGGCCAGGGTACATGGCACCAGCCTTACGCATGGTGTCCCCGGTTCGCCAGCACAGACCAGTGCGGGCTATTTCACCTCGCCGCACTGGCCTGGCTACGGGGAACATTCAACCAGGTAAGGCAGGGCAGGCTCGGTGCTCGAGAGCTCCAGTGCACCTTCACGGTCCGGTCTGTCCGGTGCCACCTCCACGCACCAGCCCTCCAGTGGCAGCCCCCCGCACTAGGCTGTCTCTCCGCTTTCGCTGCCTCCAGCTCAGCCTTGGGGCGGCGATATTCTCTCCAGCCTGTGCCCAGGGTCCCTTGCCGTCCAGAATCTCCTCCCATGTCCAGGAGTCCTGATATCGCTTCTGCTGCTGCTGCTGCCAGTTACCATGCTGCTTAGTCCTTTGGTGGTGGGTGATTCTGTAACGGCCGTTGTTGGTGGAAGAAGGTGAGGACCAAGGTGCAGCGTGGTATGTGTCCATTTTTATTAAATGAACACGGAAAAAAACTAAATAACAAAGAGAACGACCGAAAACAGTTCTGGCTGGTGCAGACACACAACAGAAAACAGAAAACAATCACCCACGAAACACAATAGAAAACAGGCTACCTAAATATGATTCTCAATCAGGGACAACGATTGACAGCTGCCTCTGATTGAGAACCATACCAGGCCAAACACAGAAATAGCAAATCATAGAAAAACTAACATAGACAACCCACCCAACTCACGCCCTGACCATACTAAAACAAAGACATAACAAAAGAACTAAGGTCAGGACGTGACAGCCGCTCAGCAAGGAAGATGCCACTGCTCCAAAACTGCCATAAAAAAGCCAGACGGTTTGCAACTGCAAATTGGGAAAAGGATCATAATTTTTGGTGAAATGCCCTCTGGCCTGATGAAGCAAAAATATGTTTATGTCGTTATGTTTGGGGGAGGCTTGCAAGCCGAACAACACCATCCCAACTGTGAAGCACGGGGGTGGCAGCATCATGTTGTAGGGGTGCTTTGTTGCAGGAGAGACTGGTGCACTTCACAAATAGATGGTATCATGAGGGAGGAAAATTATGTGGATTTATTGAAACAACATCTCAAGACATCAGTCAGGAAGTTAAAGCCTGGTCGCAAATGGGTCTTCCAAATGGACAACGACCCCAAACATACTTCCAAAGTGGTGGCAAAATGGCTTAAAGGACAACAAAGTCAAGGTATTGGAGTGGCCATCACAAAGCCCTGACCTCAATCCTAAAGAAAACTTGTGGGCCGAACTGAAAAAGCATGTGCCAGCAAGGAGGCCTACATACCTGACTCAGTTACACCAGCTCTGTCAGGAGGAAGGGGCCAAAATTCCCCCAACTTATTGTGGGAAGCTTGTGGAAGGCAACCTGAAACGTTTGACCTAAGTTAAACAATTTAAAGGCAATGCTACCAAATAGAAATTGGGAGTGTATGGTAAACTTCTGACCCACTGGGAATGTGATGAAAGAAAGAAAAGCTGAAATAAATAACTCCTCTACTGTAATTCTGACATTTCACATTCTTAAAATAAAGTGGTGATCCTAACTGACCTAAAACAGGAAATCTTTACTAGGATTAAATGCCAGGAATTGTGAAAACTGAGTTTAAATGTATTTGGCTAAGGTGTATGTAAACTTCCGAATTCAACTGTACATGACATTATCTGCTTCATAAGCGCACTTAATAATTACCCTGGTGAAACGCTCGCGGGGCGACAGTGAAAACGCTCAGACTAACAGTGAAACGCTCGCGGGGCGACAGTGAAACGCTCACAGACTAACAGCGAAACGCTTGGGGGCGACCGTGAAACGCTCACAGACTAACAGCGAAACGCTCGCGGGGCGACAGTGAAACGCTCACAGACTAACAGTGAAACGCTCGCGGGGCGACAGTGAAAAGCTCAAAGACTAACAGCGAAACGCTCGCGGGGCGACAGTGAAACGCTCACAGACTAACAGTGAAACGCTCGCGGGGCGACAGTGAAACGCTCACAGACAAACAGTGAAACGCTCACAGACTAACAGTGAAACGCTCGCAGGGCGACAGTGAAACGCTCACAGACTAACAGTGAAACGCTCGCGGGCCAACAGTGAAACGCTCACAGACTAACAGTGAAACGCACGTGGGCCGACAGTGAAACGCTCACAGACTAACAGTGAAACGCTCGTGGGCCGACAGTGAAACGCTCACAGACTAACAGTGAAACGCTCGCGGGCCAAGAGTGAAACGCTCACGGACTAACAGTGAAACGCTTGCGGGGTGACAGTGAAACACTCACAGATTAACAGTGAAACGCTCGCGGGGCGACAGTGAAACGCTCACAGACTAACAGTGAAACGCTTGCAGGGTTGACAGTGAAACGCTCACAGACTGACAGTGAAACGTTGCTCAGGCAGTGAAACGCTCTACAGACAAACAGTGAAACGCTCGCGGACAGACAGTGAAACGTCACAGACTAAATGTGAAACGCTCGAGGGCGACAGTGAAACGCCACAGACTAACAGTGAAACGCTCACAGACCAACAGTGAAACGCTATACGACAGTGAAACGCTCACAGACTAACAGTGAACGCTTGCGGGGCGAATAGTGAAACGCCATGGGCGACAGAAACGCTTCGCGGCGACAGTGAAACGCCACAGACTAACAGTGAAACGCTTGCGGGGCGACTGTGAAACGCCACAGACTAACAGTGAAACGCACGTGGCCGACAGTGAAACGCTCACAGACTAACAGTGAAACGCCGTGGGCCGACAGTGAAACGCCACAGACTAACAGTGAACGCCGCTGGGTGACAGTGAAACGCTCACAGATTAACAGTGAAACGCCGCGGGCGACAGTGAAACGCTCACAGACTAACAGTGAAACGCCGCAGGGTCGACAGTGAAATGCAGACTGACAGTGAAACGCTTCATGCTGGGCGACAGAAAAACACCTACAGACTAACAGTGAAACGCTCGCTGGCAGACAGTGAAACGCTCACAGACTAACTGTGAAAACGCCGGAGGGCGACAGTGAAACGCTCACAGACTAACAGTGAAACGCTCACAGACTAACAGTGAAACGCTTGCGGGCCGACAGAAACGCTCACAGACTAACAGTAAAACGCTATGGCGTACAGTGAAACGCTCGCGGGGCTTATTAGTGAAACGTCGCGAGGCGACAGTGAAAACGCCGCGACAGTGAAACGCCACAGACTAACAGTGAAACGATCGCGCGACAGTGAAACGCCACGACTAACAGTGAAACGCCGCTGGGCGACAGTGAAACGCTCACGGACTAACAGTGAAACATTCTCGCGGGGCGACAGTGAAACGCCATGGGGCGACAGTGAAACGCTCGCGGCTTACAGTGAAACGCCGCGGGGCGACAGTGAAACGCTGACAGATAACAGTGAAACGCCATACAACAGTGAAACACTCAGACTAACAGTGAAACGCTCCTCGGGCAGACAGTGAAACGCTCACAGACTAACTGTAACGCCGGAGGGCTTACAGTGAAACGCTCACAGACTAACAACAGTGAAACGCTCACAGACTAACAGTGAAACGCTTAGGGCCGACAGTGAAACGCCACAGACTAACAGTGAAACGCTATGGGCGACAGTGAAACGCCGCGGGGCGACAGTGAAACGCTTCGCGAGGCGACAGTGAAACGCCCGCGGGTGACAGTGAAACGCTCACAGACTAACAGTGAAACGATCGCTGGGCGACAGTGAAACGCTCACGGACTAACAGTGAAACGCGCTCGCGGGCGACAGTGAAACGCTCACGGACTAACAGTGAAACACTCGCGGGGCGACAGTGAAACGCTCGCGGGGCGACAGTGAAACGCTCGCGGGGCGACAGTGAAACGCTGACAGATAACAGTGAAACGCTCACAGACTAACAGTGAAACGCTCGCGGGGCGACAGTGAAACGCTTCGGGGCGTCAGTGAAACGCTCAGAGACTAACAGTGAAACGCTCGCGGGCCGACAGTGAAACGCTCACAGACTAACAGTGAAACGCTGCGGGCGACAGTGAAACGCTCACAGACTAACAGTGAAACGCTCGCGGGCGACAGTGAAACGCTCACAGATTAACAGTGAAACGTCGCGGGCGACAGTGAACGCTCACGGACTAACAGTGAAACGCTCGCGGGCGACAGTGAAATGCTCACGAACTAACAGTGAAACGCCGCGGGGCGACAGTGAAATGCTCGCGGGCGACAGTGAAATGCTCGCGGGGCGACAGTGAAACACTCTAGATAACAGTGAAACGCTCACAGACTAACAGTGAAACGCTATGGGCGACAGTGAAACCCTCACAGACTAACAGTGAAACGCTCGCGCGACAGTGAAACCCTCACGGACTAACAGTGAAAAGCTCTGCGAGGCGACAGTGAAACGCCGCGGGCGGCTTAATAGTGAAACGCTCGCGGGGCGACAGTGAAACGCTCACAGATAACAGTGAAACACTCACAGACTAACAGTGAAACGCTCGCGGGGCGACAGTGAAACGCTCGCGGGGCGACAGTGAAACGCTCAGAGACTAACAGTGAAACGCTCGCGGGCCGACAGTGAAATGCTCACGGACTAACAGTGAAACGGTCGCGGGGCGACAGTGAAACGCTCATGGACTAACAGTGAAACACTCGCGGGGCGACAGTGAAACGCTCGCGGGGCGACAGTGAAACGCTCACGGACTAACAGTGAAACGCTCGCGGGGCAACAGTGAAACGCTCACGGACTAACAGTGAAACGCCACAAGGGGCGACAGTGAAACGCTCACGGACTAACAGTGAAACGCTCGCGGCGACAGTGAAACGCTCGCGGGGCGACAGTGACACGCTCACAGATAACAGTGAAACGCTCACAGATAACAGTGAAACGCTCACAGACTAACAGTGAAACGCTCGCGGGGCGACAGTGAAACGCTCAAAGACTAACAGCGAAACGCTCGCGGGGCGACAGTGAAACGCTCACAGACTAACAGTGAAACGCTCGCAGGGCGACAGTGAAACGCTCACAGACAAACAGTGAAACGCTCACAGACTAACAGTGAAACGCTCGCGGGGCGACAGTGAAACGCTCACAGACTAACAGTGAAACGCTCGCGGGCCAACAGTGAAACGCTCACAGACTAACAGTGAAACGCTTGCGGGGCGACAGTGAAACGCTCACAGACTAACAGTGAAACGCACGTGGCCTACAGTGAAACGCCACAGACTAACAGTGAAACGCTTTCGTGGGCGACAGTGAAACGCTCACAGACTAACAGTGAAACGCCGCGGGCCAAAGAGTGAAACGCTCACAGACTAACAGTGAAATGCTTGCGGGGTGACAGTGAAACGCTCACAGATTAACAGTGAAACGCTACGGCGACAGTGAAACGCCTCACAGACTAACAGTGAAACGCTGCAGGGTCGACAGTGAAACGCTCACAGACTGACAGTGAAACGCTAAGCGGGGCGACAGTGAAACGCTCACAGACTAACAGTGAAACGCTTGCGGGCGACAGTGAAACGCCGCGGGGCGACAGTGAAACGCCGGCGGCGACAGTGAAACGCTCACAGACTAACAGTGAAACGCTTATGGGCGACAGTGAAACGCCACTGACTAACAGTGAAACGCACGTGGCCGACAGTGAAACGCTCACAGACTAACAGTGAAAACGCTCGTGGGCCGACAGTGAAACGCTCACAGACTAACAGTGAAACGCTCGCGGGCCAAGAGTGAAACGCTCACAGACTAACAGTGAAACGCTTGCGGGGTGACAGTGAAACGCTCACAGATTAACAGTGAAACGCTCGCGGATCGACAGTGAAACGCTCACAGACTAACAGTGAAACGCTCGCAGGGTCGACAGTGAAATGCTCACAGACTGACAGTGAAACGCTCTCGGGGCGACAGTGAAACGCTCACAGACTAACAGTGAAACGTTCGCGGGCCAAGAGTGAAACGCTCACAGACTAACAGTGAAACGCTCGCGGGGCGACAGTGAAACGCTCACAGACTAACAGTGAAACGCTCGCGGGGCGTCAGTGAAACGCTCACAGACTAACAGTGAAACGCTCACAGACTAACAGTGAAACGCTTGCGGGCCGACAGTGAAACGCTCACAGACTAACAGTGAAACGCTTGCCGGGCGTCAGTGAAACGCTCGCGGGGCGACAGTGAAACGCTCGCGGGGCGACAGTGAAATGCTCGTGGGGCGACAGTGAAACGCTCACAGACTAACAGTGAAACGATCGCGGGGCGACAGTGAAACGCTCACGGACTAACAGTGAAACGCTCGCGGGGCGACAGTGAAACGCTCACGGACTAACAGTGAAACGCTCGCGGGGCGACAGTGAAACGCTCGCGGGGCGACAGTGAAACGCTCGCGGGCGACAGTGAAACGCTGACAGATAACAGTGAAACGCTCACAGACTAACAGTGAAACGCTCGCGGGCGACAGTGAAACGCCGCGGGGCGACAGTGAAACGCTCAGAGACTAACAGTGAAACGCCGCGGGCCGACAGTGAAACGCTCACAGACTAACAGTGAAACGCTTATGGGCGACAGTGAAACGCTCACAGACTAACAGTGAAATGCTCGCGAGGGCGACAGTGAAACGCTCACAGACTAACAGTGAAACGCTCGCGGCCGACAGTGAAACGCTCACAGACTAACAGTGAAATGCTTATGGTCGACAGTGAAACGCTCACAGACTGACAGTGAAACGCTCGGGGCGTCAGTGAAACGCTCACAGACTAACAGTGAAACGCTCGCGGGGCGACAGTGAAACGCTCACAGACTAACAGTGAAACGCTCGCATTGTCGACAGTGAAACGCTCACAGACTGACAGTGAAACGCTCGCGGGGCGACAGTGAAACGCTCACAGACTAACAGTGAAATGTTCGCGGGCAGACAGTGAAACGCTCACAGACTAACTGTGAAACGCTCGGAGGGCGACAGTGAAACGCTCACAGACTAACAGTGAAACGCTCACAGACTAACAGTGAAACGCTCGCGGGGCGACAGTGAAACGCTCACGAACAAACTGTGAATCGCTCGGGGCGACAGGAAACGCCAAGGGCGACAGTGAAACGCTCACAGACTAACAGTGAAACGCTCACAGACTAACAGTGAAACGCTCGCAGGGTGACAGTGAAACGCTCACCGACTAACAGTGAAACGCTCACAGACTAACAGTGAAACTCTCGCAGGGCGACAGTGAACCGCTCACAGACTAACAGTGAAACGCTTCCGGGGCGACAGTGAAACGCTCACGGACTAACAGTGAAACGCCGCGAGCGACAGTGAAAGCCTTCGCGGGGGCGACAGTGAAACGCCGCGGCGCGACAGTGAAACGCTCACAGACTAACAGTGAAACGCCGTAGGCGACAGTGAAACGCTCACAGACTAACAGTGAAACGCTCTCCGGGCCGACAGTGAAACGCTCGCGGGGCAACTTTGAAAAGCCTCACCGACTCAACAGGAAACGGCCGCTGGGCGACAGTGAAACGCTCACAGACTAACAGTGAAACGTTTCGCAGGGCGACAGTGAAACGCTCACAGACTAACAGTGAAACGCCTCGGCCGACAGTGAAACGCCATGGAGCGACAGTGAAAAAGCTCGCGGGGCGACAGTGAAAATGCTCGCGGGGCGACAGTGAAATGCTCGCGGGGCGACAGTGAAACGCTCACAGACTAACAGTGAAACGCTCGCATTGTCGACAGTGAAACGCTCACAGACTGACAGTGAAACGCTCGCGGGGCGACAGTGAAACGCTCACAGACTAACAGTGAAATGTTCGCGGGCAGACAGTGAAACGCTCACAGACTAACTGTGAAACGCTCGGAGGGCGACAGTGAAACGCTCACAGACTAACAGTGAAACGCTCACAGACTAACAGTGAAACGCTCGCAGGGTCGACAGTGAAACGCTCACAGACTAACAGTGAAACGCTCGCGGGGCGACAGTGAAACGCTCACAGACTAACAGTGAAACGCTCGCGGGGCGACAGTGAAACGCTCACAGACTAACAGTGAAACGCTCGCGGGGCGACAGTGAAACGCTCACAGAACAAACAGTGAAACGCTCACGGGCGACAGTGAAACGCTCGCGGGGCGACAGTGAAACGCTCACAGACTAACAGTGAAACGCCACAGACTAACAGTGAAAACGCCGCGGGGTGACAGTGAAACGCTCACCGACTAACAGTGAAACGCTTGGGGGCAACAGTGAAAACGCCGCGGGGCGACAGTGAAACGCTCGCGGGGCGACAGTGAAACGCTCACAGACTAACAGTGAAACGCCGCAGGGCGACAGTGAAACGCTCACAGACTAACAGTGAAACGCCCCGGGCCGACAGTGAAACGCTCAAGGCAACTTTGAAAAGCTCACCGGACTAACAGTGAAACGCTTCGGGGCGACAGTGAAACGCTCACAGACTAACAGTGAAACGTTCGCAGGGCGACAGTGAAACGCTCACAGACTAACAGTGAAACGCTCTCGGGCCGACAGTGAAACGCCGCGGAGCGACAGTGAAAAAGCTCGCTGGGCGACAGTGAAAATGCCATGGGGCGCATAGTGAAAATGCTCATGGGCGACAGTGAAACGCTCACAGACTAACAGTGAATTGCTTGCGGGGCGACAGTGAAACGCTCACAGCCTAACAGTGAAATGTGCGGGGCGACAGTGAAACGCTCACAGCCTAACAGTGAATGTGTGCGAATACAGTGAAACACTCACAGCCTAACAGTGAAATGCTTGCGGGGCGACAGTGAAACGCTCACAGCCTAACAGTGAAATGCTTGCGGGGCGCACAGTGAAACGCCACTGGCAACAGTGAAACGCTCACAGACTAACACTGAAAAGCTTGCTGCGCGACAATGAAACGCTCACAGACTAACAGTGAAATGTGTGGGGGCGACAGGAAACGCCACAGCCTAACAGTGAAATGCTTGCGGGGCGACAGTGAAGTGCTCGCAGGCCAACATCAGAATTAAGTGTTTATGTGTTTAAGGTTAAGTTTAGCATTGACTCAGAATTGTTAAGGTTAGTGTTATGTTTAGCCATTAACACTGAATGGTTACGGTAACGGCTTAAAACTTTATAACTGAAACCTACTTGAAGGTAACAGCGCTCACTGTTGCCCCTAGTGGCAGGTTTTCACGTCATCACCCGACGTACTCAGGCATGGATGGACATTGAATGCTGACTTGTATCACTTGTGCAGTGGCTGCGCATGCAGCGTGACCCACAGGACCAGACATTTACATACTCACACACGGAGAAACAGTAATGACTAGGCGGGTTGCAGTAACCTGTTGTTTTGGGAAATGTAATGTAATGTCTTTTGTGTCTGGCCTCTGAGTAATAGCAGGACTGAAGACTCACCTGCAGCGACGGAAGAGAGGAGAGGAGCTATTGCTCTGGACTCGATAGGAGATTTCTCTCTGTCTCGGTTTATCTCTCTCTCTCTTGCATGCTCTCTCTCTCTCACACACACACACACTCTCTCTCTCGCACGTACCCACGTACAGTACAATGTCACACAATGTCACAGTAGACGCATGTGCACAATGCCATGTGAGCAACTGAGCAGAGCTGCTCTTTTTGAGGACAGCCACAAGGGAGAAGAGGTTTATTCTTTCAACAATGAACCATCACCATGCCAACCACATTGTTGTTCTCGGTGCCAGCCTTGGCCTTCGCTCTGCCCACATGTTAGCAGAAGATGATTCAAGGACATTAGGCACGCTGGTGGTTCCAATTCAAAGTGCGTGTGTGTGTTTGTGCGGTAGTGTGTGTGTGTGTGTGTGTGTGTGTGTGTGTGTGTGTGTGTGTGTGTGTGTGTGTGTGTGTGTGTGTGTGTGTGTGTGTGTGTGTGTGTGTGTGTGTGTGTGTGTGTGTGTGTGGTGTGTGTGTGTGTGTGTGAGGTTGTGTGTGTGTCTCTGTGTGTGTGTGTGTGTGTGTCTCTGTGTGTGTGTGTCTGTCTCTGCGTGTGTGTGAGGTTGTGTGTGTGTCTCTGTGTGTGTGTGTAGGTTGTGTGTGTGTCTCTGCGTGTGTGTGTGTTGTGTGAGGTTGTGTGTGTGTGTGTGTCTCTC
>NW_027015999.1:0-10621 GCF_036934945.1 Oncorhynchus masou masou | reverse complement strand
ATGGTATGTACCAGATGCTCAGCAGGCTCTGCTCACACTTACTGGCCTGAGGCCAAACCACACGACCAACAATATTGGACACTTTGTGAACACAAAGCCTCCACTATCTCATCCTGGAATATCCAAGGCCTGAGGTCATCTGCCTTTGGCCTAAAGAGCAGGAACCCGGACTTCATCAATGAAATCGGAAATACAGACATTGTCATCCTACAGAAACCTGGTATAGAGGAGACGGACCCACTGGTTGCCCTCTAGGTTACAGAGTGCTGAGTAGTCCCATCCACCACCACTACCCAGGTGCGAAACAGGAAGGAACTCAGGGGTATGCTAAGATATCCCTCTAATGGTGTGTGGGCTGTGCTTTGGCAAAGTGGGTTTGGTTATATCTTTCCTGTTTGGCCCTCTCTGGGGGTATCATCGGATGGGGCCACAGTGTCTCCTGACCCCTCCTGTCTCAGCCTCCAGTATTTCTGCTGCAGTGGTTTATGTGTCGGGGGGCTAGGGTCAGTTTGTTATATCTGGAGTACTTCTCCTGTCTTATCCGGTGTCCTGTGTGAATTTAAGTATGCTCTCTCTAATTCTCTTTCTCTCTTTCTTTTCTCTCTCGGAGGACCTGAGCCCTAGGACCATGCCTCAGGACTACCTGGCATGATGACTCCTTGCTGTCCCCAGTCCACCTGGCTCCATGCTGCTGCTCAGTTTCTGAACCGCTGGTCAGCCTGTGAGTTATTATCATATGACCTAAGGCTGGTCATGCTTAGGAAACATTTGAACATCTTGGCCATGTTCTGTTATAATCTCCACCCGGCACAGCCAGAAGAGGACTGGCCACCCCACGCCAGCTGGTTCCTCTCTAGGTTTCTTCCTAGGTTCTGCCTAGTGGAGCCTTTCCCTAGCCACCGTGCTTCCTCCACCTGCATTGCTTGCTGTTTGGAGTTTTAGGGTGGGTTTCTGTACAGCACTTTGAGATATCAGCTGATGTATGAAGGGCTATATAAATATATTTGATTTGATTTGATTTAATTTGGTAAAGAGCAGACCTAACTCACTCCATTAAATTAATCAAAACAGTAACATTTTACATCTGGCTAGAAATTAAAAAATTAATAATCTTAACAGAGGAAAATGTCCTCCTGTGTGCTACCTATATCCCCCCACTAGAATCCTCTTACTTTAATGACGGCAGCTTCTCCATTCTGGAGGAAGATCAATAATTCCCCCAGGGACATGTACTAGTCTGTGGTGACCTAAATCCCAGAACCGGACAAGAACCTGACACCTTCAGCACACAGGGGGACAAACACCTGACTGGAGGTGACAGCATTCCCTCCCCCATATGCCCCACTAGGCACAACTATGACAAAATAACCAACAACAACAGGTTACAACTCTTGCAGCTCTGTCTCAGGCTGGGTATTTACATAGTCAACGGTAGGCTTCGAGGGGACTCCTATGGTAGGTACACCTATAGCTCATCTCTTGGCAGTAGTACTGTAGACTACTTTATCACTGACCTCAACCCGGAGTCTTTCAGAGTGTTCACAGTCAGCCCACTGACACCCCTATCAGATCACAGCATAATCACGGTCAGAGCAATACTCAATCATGAGGCAGCAAAGCCAAAAGAACTGAGAAATATTAAGAAATGCTATAGATGGAAGGAATGTAGTGTTGAAACTTACCAAAAAACAATTAGGCAACAACAAATTCAATCCCTTTTAGACAATTTACTGGACAAAATGTTTCACTGTAAAAGTGTTGGTGTGAACGAGGCAGCAGAAAATCTTAACAGTATATTCAATCTCTCAGCTAAAATAAAAAAATTGCAAACAGAAAACCGAAGAAAATTAACAACAACAGCAAATGGTTTGATGAAGAATGTAAAAACCTAAGAAGGAAATTGAGAAACCTGTCCAACCAAAAACATATTAACCTAGAAAACCAGAGTCTACGCCTTCACTATGGTGAATCGCTAAAACAATACAGATATACACCATGGAAAAAGAAAGAACAGCACGTCAGAAATCAGCTCAATGTAATTAAAGAATCCACAGACTATAACCACTACCGGGAAAATTGGAAAACATTAGACAAGCAACAACACAAAGAGTTATCTATCCAAAACGGAGATGTATGGATAAACCACTTCTACAATCATGTTGGCCCTATAACAAACAACAAACAGCCAAAACATATACATGATCAAATACAAATCTTAGAATCAACTATTAAAGACTACCAGAACCCACTGGATTCTCTAATTACCTTGAATGAACTAAATCAAATCAAATCAAATCAAATTTTATTTGTCACATACACATGGTTAGCAGATGTTAATGCGAGTGTAGCGAAATGCTTGTGCTTCCAGTTCCGACAATGCAGTAATAACCAACAAGTAATCTAACTAACAATTCCAAAACTAATATCTTATACACAGTGTAAGGGGATAAAGAATATGTACATAAAGATATGAATGAGTGATGGTGCAGAGCAGCATAGGCAAGATACAGTAGATGGTATCAGTACAGTATATACATATGAGATGAGTATGTAAACAAAGTGGCATAGTTAGAAGTGGCTAGTGATACATGTATTACAGGATGCAGTAGATGATATAGAGTACAGTATATACATATACATATGAGATGAATAATGTAGGGTATGTAAACATTATATTAGGTAGCATTGTTTAAAGTGGCTAGTGATATTTCTACATCCTTTCCCATCAATTCCCATTATTGAAGTGAGCGGAGTTGAGTCAGTGTGTTGGCAGCAGCCACTCAATGTTAGTGGTTGCTGTTTAACAGTCTGATGGCCTTGAGATAGAAGCTGTTTTTCGGTCTCTCGTCCCAGCGTTGATGCACCTGTACTGCCTAGCCTTCTGGATGATAGCGAGGGTGAACAGGCAGTGGCTCGGGTGGGTGTTGTGCTGTGATGATCTTCATGGCCTTCCTGTAACATCGGGTGGTGTAGGTGTCCTGGAGGGCTGGGTAGTTTGCCCCGGTGATGCGTTGTTGCAGACCTCACTACATTTACATTTACATTTCAGTCATTTAGCAGACGCTCTTATCCAGAGCGACTTACAAATTGGTGAATCTCACCTTCTGACATCCAGTGGAACAGCCACTTTACAACAGTGCATCTACACCCTCACCCGACACCCTAGACCCACTCCAATTTGCTTACCGCCCAAAGAGGTCCTGCAGACGGCGCTTAATCTCAACCACACTGCACGCTGCCCTAACCCATCTGGACAAGAGGAATACCAATGTGAGAATGCTGTTCATTGACTACAGCTCGGCATTTAACACATTTACATTACATTTAAGTCATTTGGCAGACGCTGTGCAGTGTGGTTGAGAAAAGCACTCACAAACTTCTACAGATGCACAATCGAGAGCATCCTTGCGGGCTGTATCCCCGCCTGCTACGGCAACTGCTCCGCCCTCAACCGTAAGGCTCTCCAGAGGGTAGTGAGGTCTGCACAACGCATCACCGGGGGCAAACTACCTGCCCTCCAGGACACCTACACCACCCGATGTTACAGGAAGGCCATAAAGATCATCAAGGACATCAACCACCCGAGCCACTGCCTGTTCACCTCCCGCTATCATCCAGAAGGCGAGGTCAGTACAGGTGCATCAAAGTTGGGACCGAGAGACTGAAAAACAGCTTCTATCTCAAGCCCATCAGACTGTTAAACAGCCACGACTAACTGAGTGGCTGCTGCCAACACACTGACACTGACTCAACTCCAGCCACTTTAATAATGGGAATTGATGGGAAATGATGTAACATATCACTAGCTCAATTTAAACAATGCTACCTTATATAATGTTACTTAATTTACATTATTCATCTCATATGCATACGTATATATTGTACTCTATATCATCGACCGCATCCTTATTTAATACATGTATCACTAGCCACTTTAACTATGCCACTTTGTTTACATACTCATCTCATATGTATATACTGTACTCGATACCATCTACTGTATCTTGCCTATGCTGCTCTGTACCATCACTCATTTATATATCCTTATGTACATATTCTTTATCCCCTTACACTGTGTATAAGACAGTAGTTTAGGAATTGTTAGTTAGATTACTTGTTGGTTATTACTGCATTGTCGGAACTAGAAGCACAAACATTTCGCTACACTCGCATTAACATCTGCTAACCATGTGTATGTGACAAATAAAATTTGATTTGATTTGATTTTGATTTGATTTAGTCGTTTAGCTCAGTTACCTTAGCTTTCTTGGGAACAGGAACAATGGTGGCCCTCTTGAAGCATGTGGGAACAGCAGACTGGTATAGGGATTGATGGAATATGTCCGTAAACACACCAGCCAGCTGGTCTGCGCATGCTCTGAGGGCGCGGCTGGGGATGCCGTCTGGGCCTGCAGCCTTGCGAGGGTTAACACGCTTAAATGTTTTACTCAACTCGCTGCAGTGAAGGATAGACCGCATGTTTCCATTGCAGGCCGTGTCAGTGGCACTGTATTGTCCTCAAAGCGGGCAAAAAGTTATTTAGTCTGCCTGGGAGCAAGACACCCTGGTCCGTGACTGGAGCTGGATTTCATCTTGTAGTCCGTGATTGACTGTAGACCCTTGCCACATACCTCTTGTGTCTGAGCCGTTGAATTGAGATTCTACTTTGTCTCTATACTGAGGCTTAGCTTGTTTGATAGCCTTCACGGAGGAATAGCTGCACTGTTTGTATTCGGTCATGTTACCAGTCACCTTCCTCTGATTAAAGCAGTGGTTCGCGCTTTCAGTTTCACGCGAATGCTGCCATCAATCCACGGCTTCTGGTTAGGGAACGTTTTAATCGTTGCTATGGGAACGACATTTTCAACGCACGTTCTATGAATCCGCACACCAATCATCGGGATTCGCCAATGTTGTTGCCTGACGCAATACAAAACATGTCCTAGTCCACGGATGGATGCAGTCTTGGAGTGTGGAATCAGCTTGGTCGGACCAGCGTGGTGACAGACCCTGCGTGGGAGCTTTTGTTTTAGTTTCTGTCTGTAGGCAGGGATCAGCAAAATGGAGTCGTGGTCAGCTTTTCCGAAGGGGGGCGGGGCAGGGCCTTATATGCGTCATGAAGATAGAATAACAGTGATCCAAGGTTTTGCCAGCCTTGGTAGCGCACCGATATGCTGATACATTTTAGGGAGTCTTGTTTTCAGATTAGCCTTGTTAAAATCCCCAAACAATGAGGACAACTACAGACAAAATAAAAACCCTCCAACCCAAAAGGCCTGTGGTGTTGATGGTATCCCCAACGAAATTATCAAATATGCACACAACAAATTACAATTGGCTATACTCTCTAACATCGTCTTTAGCGCTGGCATCTTCCCCCACATTTGGAACCAATGACTGATCACCCAATCTACAAAAAGTGGAGACAAATTTGATCCCCAATGGAACTGTGCGATATGAGTCAACAGCAACCTTGGGAAAATCCTCTGCATTATCATTAACAGCAGACTTGTAAAGGCAAAGTATTCTCATGTATTGTTGATTTTTTTAATGCCTTCAACTCAACTTGGCATAAGGGTCTACTGTACAAATGGATGGAAAGTGGTATTGGGGGAAAAACATACTACATTATAATATCCATGTACACAAACAACAAGTGTGCAGTTAAAATAAGCAAAAAACACAGACATTTCTTCCCATTAGGCCGTGGGGTGAGACAGGGACGGAGCTTAAGCCCCACCCTCTTCAAAATATATATATCAACGAATTGTCAAGGGCACTAGAACAGTCTGCAGCACATGGCCTCACCTTACTAGAATCTGAAGTCAACTGTATCCTGTTGCTGATGATCTGGTGCTTCTGTCACCAACCAAGGAGGGCCTACAGCAGCACCTAGATCTTCTGCACAGATTCTGCCAGACCTGGGCCCTGACAGTAAATCTCAGAAAGACCAAAATTATGGTGTTCCAAAAAAGGTCCAGTCACCAGGATCACAAATCAAATTCCATCTAGACACTGTTGCACTAGAGCACACAAAAAACTATACATACCTTGGCCTAAACATCAGCGCAACAGGTAACATCCACAAAGCTGTGAACGATCTGAGAGACAAGGCAAGAAGGGCATTCTATGCCATCAAAAGGAACATAAATTTCAACATTCCAATTAGGATCGGGCTAAAAATATTTGAATCAGTTAAAGAACTGTCACGATAATTTTCAATCCCAATGATGATGACTAACAATTATTTAAGCTTTGACCCCGAGGTTTGTAAGACCCTGTGTTTAATAATAATTAGGCAAAGACTCAGCTTCTGGAGTCTTTATAACACCCTCTACTTCTGCAAAAAGCTGATTTCTGTATTCACGAGAACGTTCTGAAGATAAAAATACAAAGACTTGTCATTTTATGACTCTCACCCCCACCTACTTCCACGCACACACAGACACACAAACAGTAGGTGGGATGTATCTTTCCCCACAGTCCTCATTCCTCATTTATCACTACCAGGCTGGCAGTTCTATCCTCCAGAGATTAGAGGGACATTTACAGGACCCCCTTTCCTGTTGTAAGTTTCTTAGAGTTCCAACCATGTCAGGTCATAGTTTAATTGTTCTCTGCATTTTCTTAGTCACACACACACATTTCTCTCCCTTACTGGTCTCGACCAAACCTTATTGGACTTATGTTTATAACTTTAATTATTTATTATACATGTTACACGACTTCCGGTTCCGGGTTGGAGCGAGCGGTCGCATCTACACTTCGGTCCGCAGGTAGTATAGCTTTTCATTACATTTTCATTAAGTCTACACTGCTATCTGCCCAGCAGCTAGCTAACGTCCACCGTCTACCGATTACCAGCACTGTAGAAACTATTACACTCAACTGAACGACTTGATTAGTGTAGTGTTAGCTAGCTACATAGTTGTCTTTGCTGTCTTCGTATCCAAGATAATTGTGTAGTTTAGAGGTGTAGACTTAGAGTGATTATCTTAATTTACCGAGGTTAGCTAGCCAGCTATTTGTCGTCCTTAACGTAGGAGATACTGCTAGCTAGCTAGCCAACAGCTAGCCAACGTCTACCGAATAGAACTTCAACAACTCCGGTCAACATTCCGCTTCGCTCCACAGGTAGTATCACATTTTCATTTCACTTCATTACAGTACAACGGTTTGATTTGTTTGATCGTAGCTAGCTAGCTACATAGCCGTCTTTTGTATCTAAGACAATTGTGTAGTCTAGAGCGATTTTCTAGGTTAGCTAGCCAGCTATTGTCGTTCTTTTAACGTAACGTAACGTAATCAACACTGCTAGCTAGCCAGCTAGCCCCCGAATAGCAGCACTGTAGAAACTATTACACTCGACGGAACGACTTGATTAGTGTAGTGTCAACAACGCAGCCACTGCCAGCTAGCCTACAAAGTCAACAACGCAGCCACTGCCAGCTAGCCTACTCCAGCAGTACTGTATCATTTCAATCATTTTAGTCAATAAGATTCTTGCTACGTAAGCTTAACTTTCTGAACATTCGAGACGTGTAGTCCACTTGTCATTCCAATCTCCTTTGCATTAGCGTAGCCTCTTCTGTAGCCTGTCAACTATGTGTCTATCTATCCCTGTTCTCTCCTCTCTGCACAGACCATACAAACGCTTCCACACCGCGTGGCCGCGGCCACCCTAATCTGGTGGTCCCAGCGCCACGACCCACGTGGAGTTCCAGGTCTCCGGTAGCCTCTGGAACTGCCGATCTGCGGCCAACAAGGCAGAGTTCATCTCAGCCTATGCCTCCCTCCAGTCCCTCGACTTCTTGGCACTGACGGAAACATGGATCACCACAGATAACACTGCTACTCCTACTGCTCTCTTTCGTCCGCCCACGTGTTCTCGCACACCCCGAGAGCTTCTGGTCAGCGGGGTGGTGGCACCGGGATCCTCATCTCTCCCAAGTGGTCATTCTCTTTCTCCCCTTACCCATCTGTCTATCGCCTCCTTTGAATTCCATGCTGTCACAGTTACCAGCCCTTTCAAGCTTAACATCCTTATCATTTATCGCCCTCCAGGTTCCTCGGAGAGTTCATCAATGAGCTTGATGCCTTGATAAGCTCCTTTCCTGAGGACGGCTCACCTCACAGTCCTGGGCGACTTTAACCTCCCCACGTCTACCTTTGACTCATTCCTCTCTGCCTCCTTCTTTCCACTCCTCTCCTCTTTTGACCTCACCCTCTCACCTTCCCCCTACTCACAAGGCAGGCAATACGCTCGACCTCATCTTTACTAGATGCTGTTCTTCCACTAACCTCATTGCAACTCCCCTCCAAGTCTCCGACCACTACCTTGTATCCTTTTCCTCTCGCTCTCATCCAACACTTCCCACACTGCCCCTACTCGGATGGTATCGCGCCGTCCCAACCTTCGCTCTCTCCCCGCTACTCTCTCCTCTTCCATCCTATCATCTCTTCCCTCTGCTCAAACCTTCTCCAACCTATCTCCTGATTCTGCCTCCTCAACCCTCCTCTTTCCCTTTCTGCATCCTTTGACTCTCTATGTCCCCTATCCTCCAGGCCGGCTCGGTCCTCCCCTCCCGCTCCGTGGCTCGACGACTCATTGCGAGCTCACAGAACAGGGCTCCGGGCAGCCGAGCGGAAATGGAGGAAAACTCGCCTCCCTGCGGACCTGGCATCCTTTCACTCCCTCCTCTCTACATTTTCCTCCTCTGTCTCTGCTGCTAAAGCCACTTTCTACCACTCTAAATTCCAAGCATCTGCCTCTAACCCTAGGAAGCTCTTTGCCACCTTCTCCTCCCTCCTGAATCCTCCTCCCCCTCCCCCCTCCTCCCTCTCTGCAGATGACTTCGTCAACCATTTTGAAAAGAAGGTCGACGACATCCGATCCTCGTTTGCTAAGTCAAACGACACCGCTGGTTCTGCTCACACTGCCCTACCCTGTGCTCTGACCTCTTCTCCCCTCTCTCTCCAGATGAAATCTCGCTTGTGACGGCCGGCCGCCCAACAACCTGCCCGCTTGACCCTATCCCCTCCTCTCTTCTCCAGACCATTTCCGGAGACCTTCTCCCTTACCTCACCTCGCTCATCAACTCATCCCTGACCGCTGGCTACGTCCCTTCCGTCTTCAAGAGAGCGAGAGTTGCACCCCTTCTGAAAAACCTACACTCGATCCCTCCGATGTCAACAACTACAGACCAGTATCCCTTCTTTCTTTCTCTCCAAAACTCTTGAACGTGCCGTCCTTGGCCAGCTCTCCCGCTATCTCTCTCAGAATGACCTTCTTGATCCAAATCAGTCAGGTTTCAAGACTAGTCATTCAACTGAGACTGCTCTTCTCTGTATCACGGAGGCGCTCCGCACTGCTAAAGCTAACTCTCTCTCCTCTGCTCTCATCCTTCTAGACCTATCGGCTGCCTTCGATACTGTGAACCATCAGATCCTCCTCTCCACCCTCTCCGAGTTGGGCATCTCCGGCGCGGCCCACGCTTGGATTGCGTCCTACCTGACAGGTCGCTCCTACCAGGTGGCGTGGCGAGAATCTGTCTCCTCACCACGCGCTCTCACCACTGGTGTCCCCCAGGGCTCTGTTCTAGGCCCTCTCCTATTCTCGCTATACACCAAGTCACTTGGCTCTGTCATAACCTCACATGGTCTCTCCTATCATTGCTATGCAGACGACACACAATTAATCTTCTCCTTTCCCCTTCTGATGACCAGGTGGCGAATCGCATCTCTGCATGTCTGGCAGACATATCAGTGTGGATGACGGATCACCACCTCAAGCTGAACTCGGCAAGACGGAGCTGCTCTTCCTCCCGGGGAAGGACTGCCCGTCCATGATCTCGCCATCACGGTTGACAACTCCATTGTGTCCTCCTCCCAGAGCGCTAAGAACCTTGGCGTGATCCTGGACAACACCCTGTCGTTCTCAACTAACATCAAGGCGGTGGCCCGTTCCTGTAGGTTCATGCTCTACAACATCCGCAGAGTACGACCCTGCCTCACACAGGAAGCGGCGCAGGTCCTAATCCAGGCACTTGTCATCTCCCGTCTGGATTACTGCAACTCGCTGTTGGCTGGGCTCCCTGCCTGTGCCATTAAACCCCTACAACTCATCCAGAACGCCGCAGCCCGTCTGGTGTTCAACCTTCCCAAGTTCTCTCACGTCACCCCGCTCCGCTCTCCCACTGGCTTCCAGTTGAAGCTCGCATCCGCTACAAGACCATGGTGCTTGCCTACGGAGCTGTGAGGGGAACGGCACCGCAGTACCTCCAGGCTCTGATCAGGCCCTACACCCAAACAAGGGCACTGCGTTCATCCACCTCTGGCCTGCTCGCCTCCCTACCACTGAGGAAGTACAGTTCCCGCTCAGCCCAGTCAAAACTGTTCGCTGCTCTGGCCCCCCAATGGTGGAACAAACTCCTCACGACGCCAGGACAGCGGAGTCAATCACCACCTTCCGGAGACACCTGAAACCCCACCTCTTAAGGAATACCTAGGATAGGATAAAGTAATCCTTCTCACCCCCCTTAAATGATTTAGATGCACTATTGTAAAGTGGCTGTTCCACTGGATGTCATAAGGTGAATTCACCAATTTGTAAGTCGCCTCT
>NW_027015998.1:0-10624 GCF_036934945.1 Oncorhynchus masou masou | reverse complement strand
GTAATAATGATGATGGTAGTGATAACAGTTTAGTGGTGGTAGTGGTAATAGTAATGATGATGGTAGTGATAACAGTTTAGTGATGGTGGTGGTAGTAGTAATGATGATAGCACGGATGTAAACAGCTTTAGTGGATGATGGTGGTGGCAGTAATGATGATGGTAGTGATAACAGTTTAGTGGTGGTGGTGGTAGTAATGATGATGGTAGTGATAACAGTTTAGTGATGGTAGTAGTAGTAGTAGTAATGATGGTGGTAGTGATAACAGTTTAGTGATGGTAGTAGTAGTAGTAGTAATGATGGTGGTAGTGATAACAGTTTAGTGATGGTAGTGGTAGTAGTAATGATGGTGGTAGTGATAACAGTTTAGTGATGGTAGTAGTTGTAGTAGTAATGATGATGGTAGTGATAACAGTTCAGTGATGGTGGTGGTGGTAGTAATGATGATGGTAGTGATAACAGTTTAGTGATGGTGGTGGTAGTAGTAATGATGATAGTAATGATAACAGTTTAGTGATGATGGTGGTGGTAGTAATGATGATGGTAGTGATAACAGTTTAGTGATGGTGGTGGTAGTAGTAATGATGATGGTAGTGATAACAGTTTAGTGGTGGTAGTAGTAGTGGTAATGATGGTGGTAGTGATAACAGTTTAGTGATGGTAGTAGCAGTAGTAGTAATGATGATGGTAGTGATAACAGTTTAGTGATGTTGGTGGTGGTGGTAGTAATGATGATGGTAGTGATAACAGTTTAGTGATGGTGGTGGTGGTGGTGGTGGTAGTAATGATGGTAGTGATAACAGTTTAGTGATGGTAGTGGTGGTAATGATGATAGTAATGATAACAGTTTAGTGGTGGTGGTGGTAGTAATGATGATGGTATGATAACAGTTTAGTGATGTTAGTAGTAGTAGTAATGATGATGGTAATGATAACAGTTTAGTGGTGGTGGTGGTGGTAATGATGATGGTAGTGATAACAGTTTAGTGATGGTAGTAGTAGTAGTAGTAATGATGATGGTAGTGATAACAGTTTAGTGATGGTAGTAGTAGTAATGATGATGGTAGTGATAACAGTTTAGTGATGGTGGTGGTAGTAATGATGATGGTAATGATAACAGTTTAGTGATGGTAGTAGTAGTAGTAGTAATGATGATGGTAATGATAACAGTTTAGTGATGGTGGTGGTGGTAGTAATGATGATGGTAATGATAACAGTTTAGTGGTGGTGGTGGAGGCAGTAATGATGATGGTAGTGATAACAGTTTAGTGATGGTGGTAGTGATAACAGTTTAGTGATGGTAGTAGTTGTAGTAGTAATGATGATGGTAGTGATAACAGTTTAGTGATGGTGGTAGTGATAACAGTTTAGTGGTGGTGGTGGTAGTAATGATGATAGTAATGATAACAGTTTAGTGGTGGTGGTGGTAGTAATGATGATGGTAGTGATAACAGTTTAGTGATGGTAGTAGCAGTAGTAGTAATGATGATGGTAGTGGTAACAGTTTAGTGATGTTGGTGGTGGTGGTAGTAATGATGATGGTAGTGATAACAGTTTAGTGGTGGTAGTGGTAATAGTAATGATGATGGTAGTGATAACAGTTTAGTGGTGGTGGTGGTAGTAATGATGATGGTAGTGATAACAGTTTAGTGATGGTGGTGGTAGTAATGATGATGGTAGTGAAACAGTTTAGTGATGGTGGTAGTAATGATGATAGTAATGATAACAGTTTAGTGGTGGTGGTGGTAGTAATGATGATGGTAGTGATAACAGTTTAGTGATGGTAGTAGTGGTAGTAGTAATGATGGTGGTAGTGATAACAGTTTAGTGATGGTAGTAGTAGTAGTAGTAATGATGGTGGTAGTGATAACAGTTTAGTGATGGTGGTGGTGGTGGTAGTAATGATGATGGTAGTGATAACAGTTTAGTGATGGTGGTGGTGGTGGTAGTAATGATGATGGTGAGTGATAACAGTTTAGTGATGGTGGTGGTAGTGGTAGTAATGATGATGGTAATGATAACAGTTTAGTGATGGTGGTGGTGGTAGTAATGATGATAGTGATGATAACAGTGTAGTGATGGTGGTGGTAGTAGTAGTAATGATGATGGTAATGATAACAGTTTAGTGATGGTGGTGGTGGTAGTAATGATGATAGTTAATGATAACAGTTTAGTGATGGTGATAGTAATGATGATAGTAATGATAACAGTTTAGTGATGGTGGTGGTGGTAGTAATGATGATAGTAATGATAACAGTTTAGTGATGGTGGTGGTGGTAATAGTAATGATGATGGTAGTTATAACAGTTTAGTGATGGTGGTAGTAATTATGATTAGTAGTGATAACAGTTTAGTGGTGGTGGTGGTAGTAATGATGATGGTAGAGATAAAAGTTTAGTGATGGTGGTGGTAGTAGTAATGATGATGGTAGTGATAACAGTTTAGTGATGGTGGTAGTAATGATGATGGTAATGATAACAGTTTAGTGGTGGTGGTGGTAGTAGTAATGATGATGGTAGTGATAACAGTTTGAGTGGTGGTGGTAGTAGTAATGATGATGGTAGTGATAACAGTTTAGTGGTGGTGGTGGTAGTAATGATGATGGTAGTGATAACAGTTTAGTGATGGTGGTAGTAGTAGTAGTAGTAATGATGGTGGTAGTGATAACAGTTTAGTGATGGTAGTAGTAGTAATAGTAATGATGGTGGTAGTGATAACAGTTTAGTGATGGTAGTGGTAGTAGTAGTAATGATGGTGGTAGTGATAACAGTTTAGTGATGGTAGTAGTTGTAGTAGTAATGATGATGGTAGTGATAACAGTTCAGTGATGGTGGTGGTGGTAGTAATGATGATGGTAGTGATAACAGTTTAGTGATGGTGGTGGTAGTAGTAATGATGATAGTAATGATAACAGTTTAGTGATGATGGTGGTGGTAGTAATGATGATGGTAGTGATAACAGTTTAGTGATGGTGGTGGTAGTAGTAATGATGATGGTAGTGATAACAGTTTAGTGGTGGTAGTAGTAGTGGTAATGATGGTGGTAGTGATAACAGTTTAGTGATGGTAGTAGCAATAGTAGTAATGATGATGGTAGTGATAACAGTTTAGTGATGTTGGTGGTGGTGATAGTAAATGATGATGGTAGTGATAACAGTTTAGTGATGGTGGTGGTGGTGGTAGTAATGATGGTAGTGGATAACAGTTTAGTGATGGTAGTGGTGGTAATGATGATAGTAATGATAACAGTTTAGTGGTGGTGGTGGTAGTAATGATGGTGGTATGATAACAGTTTAGTGATGTTAGTAGTAGTAGTAATGATGATGGTAATGATAACAGTTTAGTGGTGGTGGTGGTGGTAATGATGATGGTAGTGATAACAGTTTAGTGATGGTAGTAGTAGTAGTAGTAATGATGATGGTAGTGATAACAGTTTAGTGATGGTAGTAGTAGTAATGATGATGGTAGTGATAACAGTTTAGTGATGGTGGTGGTAGTAATGATGATGGTAATGATAACAGTTTAGTGATGGTAGTAGTAGTAGTAATGATGATGGTAATGATAACAGTTTAGTGGTGGTGGTGGAGGCAGTAATGATGATGGTAGTGATAACAGTTTAGTGATGGTGGTAGTGATAACAGTTTAGTGATGGTAGTAGTTGTAGTAGTAATGATGATGGTAGTGATAACAGTTTAGTGATGGTAGTGATAATAAAGTTTAGTGGTGGTGGTGGTAGTAATGTCGATGATAGTAATGATAACAGTTTAGTGGTGGTGGTGGTAGTAATGATGATGGTAGTAATAACAGTTTAGTGATGGTAGTAGCAGTAGTAGTAATGATGATGGTAGTGGTAACAGTTTAGTGATGTTGGTGGTGGTGGTAGTCATGATGATGGTAGTGATAACAGTTTAGTGATGGTGGTGGTGGTGGTAGTAATGATGATGGTAGTGATAACAGTTTAGTGGTGGTAGTGGTAATAGTAATGATGATGGTAGTGATAACAGTTTAGTGGTGGTGGTGGTAGTAATGATGGTGGTAGTGATAACAGTTTAGTGATGGTGGTGGTAGTAGTAATGATTATGGTAGTGAAACAGTTTAGTGATGGTGGTAGTAATGATGATAGTAATGATAACAGTTTAGTGGTGGTGGTGGTAGTAATGATGATGGTAGTGATAACAGTTTAGTGATGGTAGTAGTAGTAATGATGGTGGTAGTGATAACAGTTTAGTGATGGTAGTAGTAGTAGTAGTAATGATGGTGGTAGTGATAACAGTTTAGTGATGGTGGTGGTAGTAGTAATGATGATGGTAGTGATAACAGTTTAGTGATGGTGGTGGTGGTGGTAGTAATGATGATGGTAGTGATAACAGTTTAGTGATGGTGGTGGTAGTGGTAGTAATGATGATAGTAATGATAACAGTTTAGTGATGGTGGTGGTGGTAGTAATGATGATAGTGATGATAACAGTTTAGTGATGGTGGTGGTAGTAGTAGTAATGATGATGGTAATGATAACAGTTTAGTGATGGTGGTGGTGGTAGTAATGATGATAGTAATGATAACAATGTAGTGATGATAGTGGTGGTAGTAATGGTGATGGTAATGATAACAGTTTAGTGATGGTGGTGGTGGTAGTAATGATGATAGTAATGATAACAGTTTAGTGATGGTGGTGGTGGTGGTAATGATGATAGTAATGATAACAGTTTAGTGATGGTGGTGGTGGTAATAGTAATGATGATGGTAGTTATAACAGTTTAGTGATGGTGGTAGTAATGATGATAGTAGTGATAACAGTTTAGTGGTGATGGTGGTGGTAATGATGATGGTAGTGATAACAGTTTAGTGATGGTAGTAGTAGTAGTAGTAATGATGGTGGTAGTGATAACAGTTTAGTGATGGTGGTGGTAGTAGTAATGATGATGGTAGTGATAACAGTTTAGTGATGGTGGTGGTAGTAATGATGATAGTAATGATAACAGTTTAGTGGTGGTGGTGGTAGTAATGATGATGGTAGTGATAACAGTTTAGTGATGGTAGTAGTAGTAGTAGTAATGATGGTGGTAGTGATTAACAGTTTAGTGATGGTAGTAGTAGTAGTAGTAATGATGGTGGTAGTGATAACAGTTTAGTGATGGTGGTGGTAGTAGTAATGATTATGGTAGTGATAACAGTTTAGTGATGGTGGTGGTGGTAGTAGTAATGATGATGGTAGTGACTCAACAGTTTAGTGATGGTGGTGGTAGTGGTAGTATTGATGATAGTAATGATAACAGTTTAGTGATGGTGGTGGTGGTAGTAATGATGATAGTGATTATAACAGTTTAGTGATGGTGGTGGTAGTAGTAGTAATGATGATTGTAGTGACAACAGTTTAGTGATGGTGGTGGTGGTAGTAATGATGATAGTAATGATAACAATGTAGTGATGATGGTGGTGGTAGTAATGGTGATGGTAATGATAACAGTTTAGTGATGGTGGTGGTGGTAGTAATGATGATAGTAATGATAACAGTTTAGTGATGGTGGTGGTGGTAGTAGTAATGATGATGGTAGTGATAACAGTTTAGTGATGGTGGTGGTGGTAATGTAATGATGATAGTAGTGATGACAGTTTAATGGTGGTGGTGGTAGTAATGATGATGGTAGTGATAACAGTTTAGTGATGGTAGTGGTAGTAGTAATGATGATGGTAGTGATAACAGTTTAGTGATGGTGGTAGTAATAATGATGATAGTAATGATAACAGTTTAGTGGTGGTGGTGGTGGTAATGATGATGGTAGTGATAACAGTTTAGTGATGGTAGTAGTAGTAGTAGTAATGATGATGGTAGTGATAACAGTTTAGTGATGGTGGTGTAGTAGTAATGATGATGGTAGTGATAACAGTTTAGTGATGGTAGTAGTCGTAGTAGTAATGATGGTGGTAGTGATAACAGTTTAGTGATGGTAGTAGTAGTAGTAGTAATGATGGTGGTAGTGATAACAGTTTAGTGATGGTGGTAGTGATAACAGTTTTGTGATGGTGGTAGTGATAACAGTTTTGTGATGGTGGTAGTGATAACAGTTTTGTGATGGTGGTGGTAGTAATGATGATAGTAGCGATAACAGTTTAGTGGTGGTGATAGTGTTAACAGTTTTGTGATGGTGGTGGTAGTAATGATGATAGTAGCTGATAACAGTTTAGTGATGGTGGTAGTAATGATGATAGTAGTGATAACAGTTTAGTGATGGTGGTAGTGATAACATTTTAGTGATGGTGGTAGTGATAACAGTTTAGTGATGGTGGTGGTAGTAATGATGATGGTAGTTGTAGTACTGATGTAATGGTGAGGATTAAAGTTAGTTATGTTGGTCATATTTCATTTTCCATGTTTAACCTTGTTTTATATTTCTACTATTGACTGTTACCGTTTTATTGTTGTTATTTTTTGTTACCATTATATATATTTACATTTTTATCTTTATTATTTTATTCTAATGTATATTGTATACGTTATTGCTTTGGCAAAATTGATGCAATGTTTTTCATGCCAATAAAGCAGCTTGAATTTGAATGGAGAGAGAGAGCAAGAGAGAGACGAGAGAGAGAGAGAGAGAGACGAGAGAGAGAGGAGAGAGAGGGAGAGAGAGAGAGAGAGAGAGAGAGAGAGAGGGAGAGAGAGAGGGAGAGATAGAGGGAGAGAGTGAAGAGAGAGATAGAGGGGAGAGATGGAGATAGAGAGAGGGAAGAGATGGAGAGACTTTACTTTTATAGTGTAAACACCCCCGAGTATCCACACCCTAAAAACGCATGCAGTACCACTGCACCGCACCCTCAACACAATCACATTACACACATTACCATTGTCTAATCTAACCCATCCTCTCCAGCCATACAGCCCCCATACCTCCTGAAACAACTGAGAGAGACGGTGAGAAAAAGAGAGAGATACTTCATCCTGCAGTCCATACCTTTATACTACTTTCATGTAGTAGAGTGATTGATAGGAAGAGGTCTCGATTCTCACGGGTACACTAAGTAACAAAAATGTTGTGATCTCATGTTAATCACAATTTCTATTTGAGTCTTTGAGTTGATGACGTCCCCACTGAGTGTGTTACCTTGTAATTACAAGATTGCTTCTACTTTACTTTAAGTGGGGCTGTGGTTTTCAGCATGTATGTGAGAGTGTGTATGAGAGTAACAGAAAGACATGCGTGAGAAATCATCAGATCATACTTCACTCACACCAGCTCTTCACAGATCTACACACACCTCTGTGTTGTTTCACAGGAAAACACAAGTCCTCTTATCTCCAACCCTAACAGAACAGACATCATTTTTCTTCATGTCACATAGTGAGAGAGAGAGAGCAGAAAGACAGAGAGAGCGAGAGAGCAGAAAGACAGAGGCGAGAGAGAGCAGAAAGACAGAGAGAGAGAGAGCAGAAAGACAGAGAGAGAGCAGAGACAGAGGAGCAGAAGACAGAGAGAAGAGCAGAAAGACAGAGAGAGGAGAGCAGAAAGACAGAGAGAGAGAGAGCAGAAAGATAGAGAGAGAGAGCAGAAAGACAGAGAGAGAGAGAGAGAGAGAGAGAGAGAGGTGGGGTTCGGGAGAGAGAGAGAGAGAGAGCATGCGAGAGAATGAGAGAGAATGAGAGAGAGAGAGAGAGAGAGAGAGAGCAGAAAGACAGAGAGAGGAGAGAGCAGAAAGACAGATAGAGAGAGCAGAAAGACAGAGAGAGAGAGCAGAGAGAGAGAGAGAGGCATGAGAGAGAATGAGGGAGAGAGAGAGAGGGAGAGAGAGAGAGAGGTGTGGGTCGGAGAGAGAGAGAGAGAGAGAGAGAGAGAGAGAGAGAGAGAGAGAGAGAGCAGAGAGAGAAAGAGAGAGAGAGCATGAGAGAGAGCATGAGAGAGAATGAGAGAGAGAGAGAGAGAGAGAGAGAAGAGAGAGAGAGAGAGAGAGAGAGAGAGAGAGAGAGAGAGAGAGAGAAGGAGAGGAGAGAGAGAACTGAGAGAACAGAGAACAGAGAGAACAGCTCAACCCTGTTCTTCTCTAGTATTATTCCACTAGAGGGTCAACAGCACAGCACATAGACTCTACTGACCACTTACACACACACACGCACTAATGTGTGTTTGTTGTTAGGCGAATAGTGTTGTATCAGATCCCACCAGTAAAAATAAGAAAAGTTCAACGGATGTTGTTGTTTTTACTCTGACTTCACAACCACTTACAGTAATCAGTTAGTGGGAATATGTAGAAGCAGGGATGTTCCAATTTCCTCCCCTACATTAACTGGCCAAGGCCTGGTCAGACCGCTGTCTTTAAAGTGTTTGTCACCAACGTGTTACTCTCAACAACAGGTCCAGGATCAGATTACTCAAACCCTAATTCCAGGCCTTAACCACGAGTACATATCTGACTCTGAATTACAGTTACCACCAAGGTAACTTTCCCAAATTCTCAGTTTTCCCAGACATTTTGCA
Organism: Oncorhynchus masou masou; assembly: GCF_036934945.1. Taxonomy (NCBI): domain Eukaryota; kingdom Metazoa; phylum Chordata; class Actinopteri; order Salmoniformes; family Salmonidae; genus Oncorhynchus; species Oncorhynchus masou. The sequence continues at coordinate 2,156 of NW_027015998.1, read as the reverse complement.
ACCCTAACTCAGAGTCAGATACGTATGGTTAAGGTTTAGGATTAGGGTTTGAGTAATCTGATCCTGGACCTGTTGTTGAGAGACATTTTGCAACCCTAACTCAGAGTCAGATACGTATGGTTAAGGTTTAGGATTGGGGTTTGAGTAATCTGATCCTGGACCTGTTGTTGAGAGTAACACGTTGGTGACTAATGATTCGACTGAAGGGTTAAACAGCACAGTACACAACACTGAAAAGTGATTGATAGACCAGGCAGTCATAGTAGGGGAAGAAACTGGTGTGTATTCACTCTGACCTAACACGGATGATTCCTGGCAGTCCTCTGTCTGTTGTATCTGTGTATCAACACACAACACTACACACACACACACACACACACACAACACACACACTACACACACACACACACACACACACACACACACCACACACACTCACTACACTTTGCCACCTCCGTCACTTTTTCCACAAAGACCACGGAGGTCAGAAACACGGCAGAGTTTCATCATGCTGTTAACCCCTCCCTTCCCCTCCTCCCTAAACCTCCCTCTCTTTCCCTCACTACCTCCCCCATCCTCCTCCCCCTCTCCAGCTCAACGCTACTATCAACAGGAAACATCTTTCTCAGTCCAGGAAGTGTTACTCTCTAATTGGACCAACTTGATTCGCTGAGAACCTATTCTGTTGGCCAATGACAGGGGGCTTATTTTCAGAGGTATAAAAGGAGGCCCTTCCATAAAACTCAGACAGCACAGTTTTCACACTGTGACTACTTGTGTTTATATGTGTGTGTGTGATATGTGTGTGTGTGTGTGTGTGTGTGTGTGTGTGTATGTGTGTGTGTGTGTGTGTGTGTGTGTGTGAGTGTGTGTGTGTGTGTGTGTGTGTGTGTGTGTGTGTGTGTGTGTGTGTGTGTGTGTGTGTGCGTTTGTGCGTGGTGTGCGTGTGTGCGTGTGTGCGTGTGTGCGTGTGTGTTTATGTAGTGTGTGTGTGTGCATGTGCGTGTGCGTGTGTGTGTGTGTGCGCGCATCTGTGTGTGTGTGTGTGTGTGTGTGTGTGTGTGTGTGTGTGTGTGTGTTGTGTGTGTTGTATGTGTGTGTGTGTGTGTGTGTGTGTTTATGTGTGCGTCGTGCGTGTGACGTGTGCGTGTGTGTGTGCGTGTGTGTGTGTGTGTGTGTGTGTGTGTGTGTGTGTGTGTGTGTGTGTGTGTGTGTGTGTGTGTGTGTGTGTGTGTGTCTGTATGTGTGTGTGTGTGTGTGTGTGTGTCTGTCTGACCAAGCGATGGGAGCACTGACTGAATTCCCTAATGAGTAAGCAATAGGCCAGGGCGCCGGAGACAAAGGGGTTCAGAAGTCTCCGGAAAAGAGAACAATCACGGAACTTGCAATCACATTCTAAGAAAAGCACTGAACTAAAGAATCACAAAAGTTATGTCCCAAATGATAGTCTAAAGTGTGCTGGTCCACACCACAGCCCTATGGGCCCTGATTGAAAGTGATGCAGTACATAGGGTGGAATTTGTGATGCTGATAACTTTCAAGAGATTGGCTAAAAACAACTTAGCTTCACCGTAATGAGAAAAAAACCCCACCACAGAACATACAGTGTGAATGTTGAAGTCTGGATTCCTTCTCTTTATTCGTGCTGAGGGAGGGAGTTTCAGTGTCGTCGTTCGAAACACGTGACAATGACCCGTAACAGCAACTTTGAAGTCTGTACACTTCACCTCAGGGTTATGGAGCACATTCTGATTTTTCTGTTTTTTTGTTTTGTTTTATTAGACGGGAAATGAAACTAGTCTAAGAACATATAGTCAGCGTCACAAATGTTATCCCAATGGCCTCGGGTCAAAACATAGTGCACTATGTAGGGAATAGGGTGCCATTTGGGACCAACTCATAGTGCACTATGTAGGGAATAGGGTGCCATTTGGGACCAAAACATAGGGCACTATGGTGGGAATAGGGTGCCATTTGGGACCAAAACATAGGGCACTATGTAGGGAATAGGGTGCCATTTGGGACTAACTCATAGTGCACTATGTAGGGAATAGGGTGCCATTTGGGACATATTTTTTTGTTTGCTCTTGTATTTGACAATCGAGTGGCGATCCTGACCACGCACAATATCCTATACAGTATGTTACCGTCACACA
>NW_027015997.1:0-10631 GCF_036934945.1 Oncorhynchus masou masou | reverse complement strand
TCCTCCCGATCTGTGCAAGCCTAACCTTGACTGTGTGGCATTAACCTTTCACAGTTAAAAGAAGGTGTTTACAAAAAACAGTGTGCATTGACTTCTCTCCCCATAGGAATACATTGCCTGCTCCCCTAAATACAACCTGGGGTCTTTATGGGTTATGAATGCTGTATGAACCTGTCTTCTATGACATTCCATCAGACCACTATGAGGTCTACCTGTGTCGATTCTAAGCTTCCTGGAGCAACCGGAAGTGGTTAAATTGACCCAAAAGGTATTTGGATGTACATCACCTCGAAAGGTGCCGAGGCCTCTGCATTATTCAACCCTGTGTAGATCAGTCAATTCTCAACTTAAAGACTTAAAACTCAGGATTCCCTAGGTTTCTATGTCAGTCAAGACATGTGTGTATTTATAGCTTCCTGTGCCAACTGGAAGTGCCATAATTGGTGACTCAGGGCTGTTTGGAAGGGTTAAAAAAATCAGATCTGTCCAAAACTTCATATGTGTGATTAGACAACCCCCATGAACTGTAAATCAGTCATTTTCCCAACAGATGTCAAAGAAAAGCTCTCACACACACACACAGCAAGGATGGAGTGACAAAGCGTGGTGTTTAAAGACACAGAGAGCAGGCAATGGCATAAACATAATCCCAAGGCCGTGCCGAGTCCAACGAGGTGCCCCTCTTGACCGTAGCTCGCTCGGTCTGAGCGCAAGCGACCATGAAAAAATAGGCCCACAATGATGCCTGCACCACAATGTCATTGGATTTTTGGGTGACAGCGGCGGAACCGTTAGGTTTAGAAGGACAATTCAAACACAGGACTGTTCCTAAGGTCCTCCCGATCTGTGCAAGCCTAACCTTGACTGTGTGGCATTAACCTTTCACAGTTAAAAGAAGGTGTTTACAAAAAAACAGTGTGCATTGACTTCTCTCCCCATAGGAATACATTGCCTGCTCCCCTAAATACAGCCTGGAGTCTATATGGGTTATGAATGCTGTATGAACCTGTCTTCTATGACATTCCATCAGACCACTATGAGGTCTACCTGTGTCGATTCTAAGCTTCCTGGAGCAACCGGAAGTGGTTAGATTGACCCAAAAGGTATTTGGATGTACATCACCTCGAAAGGTGCCCGAGGCCTCTGCATTATTCAACCCTGTGTAGATCAGTCAATTCTCAACTTAAAACTTAAAACTCAGGATTCCCTAGGTTTCTATGTCAGTCAAGACATGTGTGTATTTATAGCTTCCTGTGCCAACCGGAAGTGCCATAATTGGTGTCTCAGGGGCTGTTTGGAAGGGTTAAAAATCAGATCTGTCCAAAACTTCATATGTGTGATTAGACAACCCCCATGAACTGTAAATCAGTCATTTTTATAAAAATTCAAAGGAAAAATAAATCACACAGATACACAACTTGGATGGAGGGACGTATTGGGGTGTGTAGAGACTGACAGTGCCTCCAATAGTTAGCTTTGTTCGAGCTAAAAAAGAACCGTCAGACCTAGAGTTCAAAACTTTAGAATCCTGTTCTAGACCTCAGGTAGATAGTGCGTGGTGAGTTACGGCGCTCTAGGAGGTTCTCGGACCGAGAAACAGCGTCGAACATTTGCAATGACTTCAATTCATTTTGACCATTACGAAAATGGCGACATTTAGAAATGTCCCAGAGACACAAGACTAGGTGCATTGTGACCGTCTCGGCCCATAGAGACAGAACCCAACATCTCGGTCCGATAGCTCATTCAAGGACCCGTAGCAAGGCATTGAAAAAAGTGGATTTTCAGCACCAATTAGGCTTTTACTCGGACACCAAATGACCTATCGGGCCGAAACTCGGGATTCGGGGGTCGCCTCACATAGGACTACACATAATGTCCGAACTGGCCCCGCAGCTAGAAAGTAACTATGTGTTTTATGGTTTTTAATGTTTTGTACCGAAGGCCTTGTGAATTTTGGGCCAGCTCTGAAGTATGTTATACTTGGCTCCTAAATGAGTTGGGAAAAGTGGGTTTGGTGTCAGTTTGTATCAGTTTGGTGTCAGAATGATATCAAATTGACTGATGGACGGTGACTTGCAGGTGACTCTTGTCCATTAGCAATATGTTTAAGCGGTGAGGTACCATCACCAAAGCGACATTCTGAAATCAACCCAAACGAGCGATGGAGAGTACCAGTATCACTGCCCAGACATCCCTATGTCATCGGGCCAGTCAATTTGGCATTCCTGCATGATTTTTATGGCATGACAAATTGGTAATGGTGACTGCCCAGTTAACCATATGGCAAATGCACAGTGACTTTGAAAGAGTGAGAAAAATCACCAAATGGACATTCTGGAATCAACCCTAACGAGTGATGGAGAGGTACCATAATCACTGCCAAGACCATCCCGAGTTCATCGGGCCAGTCAATTTGGCATTCCTGCACAAATTTTCAGTGACTTTGCAAAAGTAAGGAACATTTGCAATATGTTTTAACAGTGAGGTACCATCACCAAATGCGACATTCTGAAATCAACCCAAACGAGCGTGGAGAGGTACCATATCACTGCCCAGCCATCCCGAGGTCATCGGGCCAGTCAATTTGGCATTCCTGCAAGAATTTTTAGTGACTTTGCAAAAGTAAGGAACATTTGCAATATGTTTAAGCGGTGAGGTACCATCACCAAAAGCGACATTCTGAAATCAACCCAAACGAGCGATGGAGAGGTACCAGAATAACTGCCCAGCCATCCCTATGTCATCGGGCCAGTCAATTTGGCATTCCTACATGATTTTTATGGCATGACAAATTGGTGATGGTGACTGCCCAGTTAACCATATGGCAAATGCACAGTGACTTTGCAAAAGTGAGAAAACATGACCAAATGGACATTCTGAAATCAACACAAACAATGGCATCACCATAGTGTCCAGACTGTGCCGAGTCCAACGAGGTGTCCCACTTGACCGTAGCTCGCTCGGTCTGAGCGCGGCGACCATGAGAAAAATAGGCCCAATATGAAGCCTTCACCAGTACGTCATTTGATTTTGGGTGACAGCGGCGGAACCGTTAGGTTTAGAAAGACAATTCAACCACAGGACTGTTCCTAAGGTCCTCCTGATCTGTCCAAGCCTATCCTTGACCGTGTGACATTAACCCTTCACAGTCAAAAGAAGGTGTTTACATAAAAACAGTGTTCATTGACTTCTCTCCCCATAGGAATATATTGGCTGCTCCACTAAATACAACCTGGAGTCTATATGGGTTATGAATGTTGTATGAACCTGTCTTTGGTACCAGTCCATCAGACCACTATAAGGTCTACCTGTGTCGATTCTAAGCTTCCTGGACCAACCGGAAGTGGTTCAAATCGCCCTAAAAGTGTATACCCATACACTGCCTGCAATTTGATGGACATAGTGCATTGAACCCTGTGTAAATCAGTCAGTTTTCATGGTAAAGACTTAAAACTCAGGATTCTCTAATGGAATAGCCCAATGAGGATGTATGTTGAGTTACAGCTTCCTGTGCCAACCGGAAGTGCCATAATTGGTGTCTCATGGGCTGTTTGGAGGGGTTAAAAATATCAGATCTTTCCAAAACTTCATCTGTGTGATTAGACAACCCCCATGAACTGTAAATCAGTCATTTTTCCCAACAGATGTCAAAGAAAAGCTCTCACACACACACACAGCAAGGATGGAGTGACAAAGCGTGGTGTTTAAAGACACAGAGAGCAGGCAATGGCATAAACATAATCCCAAGGCCGTGCCGAGTCCAACGAGGTGCCCCTCTTGACCGTAGCTCGCTCGGTCTGAGCGCAGCGACCATGAGAAAAATAGGCCCACAATGATGCCTGCACCACAATGTCATTGGATTTTGGGTGACAGCGGCGGAACCGTTAGGTTTAGAAGGACAATTCAAACACAGGACTGTTCCTAAGGTCCTCCCGATCTGTGCAAGCCTAACCTTGACTGTGTGGCATTAACCTTTCACAGTTAAAAGAAGGTGTTTACAAAAAAACAGTGTGCATTGACTTCTCTCCCCATAGGAATACATTGCCTGCTCCCCTAAATACAACCTGGAGTCTATATGGGTTATGAATGCTGTATGAACCTGTCTTCTATGACATTCCATCAGACCACTATGAGGTCTACCTGTGTCGATTCTAAGCTTCCTGGAGCAACCGGAAGTGGTTAGATTGACCCAAAAGGTATTTGGATGTACATCACCTCGAAAGGTGCCGAGGCCTCTGCATTATTCAACCCTGTGTAGATCAGTCAATTCTCAACTTAAAGACTTAAAACTCAGGATTCCCTAGGTTTCTATGTCAGTCAAGACATGTGTGTATTTATAGCTTCCTGTGCCAACCGGAAGTGCCATAATGGTGACTCAGGGGCTGTTTGGAAGGGTTAAAAAAATCAGATCTGTCCAAAACTTCATATGTGTGATTAGACAACCCCCATGAACTGTAAATCAGTCATTTTTCCCATAAAAATTCAAAGGAAAAATAAATCACACAGATACACAACTTGGATGGAGGGACGTATTGGGGTGTGTAGAGACTGACAGTGCCTCCAATAGTTAGCTTTGTTCTAGCTAAAAAAGAACCGTCAGACCTAGAGTTCCGAAACTTTAGAATCCTGTTCTAGACCTCAGGTAGATAGTGCGTGGTGAGTTACGGCGCTCTAGGATGTTCTCGGACCGAGAAACAGCGTCGAACATTTGCAATGACTTCAATTCATTTTGACCATTACGAAAATGGCGACATTTAGAAATGTCCCAGAGACACAAGACTAGGTGCATTGTGACCGTCTCGGCCCATAGAGACAGAACCCAACATCTCGGTCCGATAGCTCATTCAAGGACCCCGTAGCAAGGCATGGAAAAAGTGGATTTTCAGCACCAATTAGGCTTTTACTCGGACACCAAATGACCTATCGAGCCGAAACTCGGGATTCGGGGTCGCCTCACATAGGACTACACATAATGTCCGAACTGGCCCTGCAGCTAGAAAGTAACTATGTGTTTTATGGTTTTTAATGTTTTGTACCGAAGGCCTTGTGAATTTTGGGCCAGCTCTGAAGTATGTTATACTTGGCTCCTAAATGAGTTGGGAAAAGTGGGTTTGGTGTCAGTTTGTATCAGTTTGGTGTCAGAATGATATCAAATTGACTGATGGACGGTGACTTGCAGGTGACTCTTGTCCATTAGCAATATGTTTAAGCGGTGAGGTACCATCACCAAAAGCGACATTCTGAAATCAACCCAAACGAGCGATGGAGAGGTACCAGTATCACTGCCCAGACATCCCTATGTCATCGGGCCAGTCAATTTGGCATTCCTGCATGATTTTTATAGCATGACAAATTGGTGATGGTGACTGCCCAGTTAACCATATGGCAACTGCACAGTGACTTTGAAAGAGTGAGAAAAATCACCAAATGGACATTCTGGAATCAACCCTAACGAGTGATGGAGAGGTACCAGAATCACTGCCAAGCCATCCCGAGGTCATCGGGCCAGTCAATTTGGCATTCCTGCACAAATTTTCAGTGACTTTGCAAAAGTAAGGAACATTTGCAATATGTTTTAACAGTGAGGTACCATCACCAAAAGCGACATTCTGAAATCAACCCAAACGAGCGATGGAGAGGTACCAAAATCACTGCCCAGCCATCCTGAGGTCATCGGGCCAGTCAATTTGGCATTCCTGCATGATTTTTATGGCATGACAAATTGGTGATGGTGACTGCCCAGTTAACCATATGGCAAATGCACAGTGACTTTGCAAAAGTGAGAAAACATGACCAAATGGACATTCTGAAATCAACACAAACAATGGCATCACCATAGAGTCCAGACTGTGCCGAGTCCAACGAGGCGCCCCCTTGACCGTAGCTCGCTCGGTCTGAGCGCGACCATGAGAAAAATAGGCCCAATATGAAGCCTTCACCAGTACGTCATTTGATTTTGGGTGACAGCGGCGGAACCGTTAGGTTTAGAAAGACAATTCAACCACAGGACTGTTCCTAAGGTCCTCCTGATCTGTCCAAGCCTATCCTTGACCGTGTGACATTAACCCTTCACAGTCAAAAGAAGGTGTTTACATAAAAACAGTGTTCATTGACTTCTCTCCCCATAGGAATATATTGGCTGCTCCACTAAATACAACCTGGAGTCTATATGGGTTATGAATGTTGTATGAACCTGTCTTTGGTACCAGTCCATCAGACCACTATAAGGTCTACCTGTGTCGATTCTAAGCTTCCTGGACCAACCGGAAGTGGTTCAAATCGCCCTAAAAGTGTATACCCATACACTGCCTGCAATTTGATGGACATAGTGCATTGAACCCTGTGTAAATCAGTCAGTTTTCATGGTAAAGACTTAAAACTCAGGATTCTCTAATGGAATAGCCCAATGAGGATGTATGTTGAGTTACAGCTTCCTGTGCCAACCGGAAGTGCCATAATTGGTCTCTCATGGGCTGTTTGGAGGGTTAAAAATATCAGATCTTTCCAAAACTTCATATATATGATTAGGCAACCCCATGAACTGTAAATCAGTCATTTTTCCCATAAAAATTCAAAGGAAAACTAAATCACACAGATACACAACATGGATGGAGGGACGTATCATTGGGGTGCGTAGAGACTGACAGTGCCTCCAATAGTTAGCTTTGAATGATATCAAATTGACTGATGGACAGTGACTTGCAGGTGACTCTTGTCCATTAGCAATATGTTTAAGCGGTGAGGTACCATCACCAAAAGCGACATTCTGAAATCAACCCAAACGAGCGATGGAGAGGTACCAGTATCACTGCCCAGACATCCCTATGTCATCGGGCCAGTCAATTTGGCATTCCTGCATGATTTTTATGGCATGACAAATTGGTGATGGTGAATGCCCAGTTAACCATATGGCAAATGCACAGTGACTTTGAAAGAGTGAGAAAAATCACCAAATGGACATTCTGGAATCAACCCTAACGAGTGATGGAGAGGTACCAGAATCACTGCCAAGCCATCCCGAGTTCATCGGGCCAGTCAATTTGGCATTCCTGCACAAATTTTCAGTGACTTTGCAAAAGTAAGGAACATTTGCAATATGTTTTAACAGTGAGGTACCATCACCAAAAGCGACATTCTGAAATCAACCCAAACGAGCGATGGAGAGGTACCAAAATCACTGCCCAGCCATCCCTATGTCATCGGGCCAGTCAATTTGGCATTCCTGCATGATTTTTATGGCATGACAAATTGGTGATGGTGACTGCCCAGTTAACCATATGGCAAATGCACAGTGACTTTGCAAAAGTGAGAAAACATGACCAAATGGACATTCTGAAATCAACCCTAACGAGTGATGGAGAGGTACCAGAATCACTGCCAAGCCATCCCGAGTTCATCGGGCCAGTCAATTTGGCATTCCTGCACAAATTTTCAGTGACTTTGCAAAAGTAAGGAACATTTGCAATATGTTTTAACAGTGAGGTACCATCACCAAAAGCGACATTCTGAAATCAACCCAAACGAGCGATGGAGAGGTACCAGTATCACTGCCCAGCCATCCCTATGTCATCGTGCCAGTCAATTTGGCATTCCTGCATGATTTTTATAGCATGACAAATTGGTAATGGTGACCGCCCAGTTAACCATATGGCAAATGCACAGTGACTTTGAAAGAGTGAGAAAAATCACCAAATGGACATTCTGGAATCAACCCAAACGAGTGATGGAGAGGTACCAGAATCACTGCCAAGCCATCCCGAGTTCATCGGGCCAGTCAATTTGGCATTCCTGCACAAATTTTCAGTGACTTTGCAAAAGTAAGGAACATTTGCAATATGTTTTAACAGTGAGGTACCATCACCAAAAGCGACATTCTGAAATCAACCCAAACGAGCCATGGAGAGGTACCAGTATCACTGCCCAGCCATCCCGAGGTCATCGGGCCAGTCAATTTGGCATTCCTGCAAAAATTTTCAGTGACTTTGCAAAAGTAAGGAACATTTGCAATATGTTTTAACAGTGAGGTACCATCACCAAAAGCGACATTCTGAAATCAACCCAAACGAGCGATGGAGAGGTACCAATCACTGCCCAGCCATCCTGAGGTCATTGGGCCAGTCAATTTGGCATTCCTGCATGATTTTATGGCATGACAAATTGGTGATGGTGACTGCCCAGTTAACCATATGGCAAATGCACAGTGACTTTGCAAAAGTGAGAAAACATGACCAAATGGACATTCTGAAATCAACACAAACAATGGCATCACCATAGAGTCCAGACTGTGCCGAGTCCAACGAGGCGCCCCGCTGACCGTAGCTCGCTCGGTCTGAGCGCGGCGACCATGAGAAAAATAGGCCCAATATGAAGCCTTCACCAGTACGTCATTTGATTTTGGGTGACAGCGGCGGAACCGTTAGGTTTAGAAAGACAATTCAACCACAGGACTGTTCCTAAGGTCCTCCTGATCTGTCCAAGCCTATCCTTGACCGTGTGACATTAACCCTTCACAGTCAAAAGAAGGTGTTTACATAAAAACAGTGTTCATTGACTTCTCTCCCCATAGGAATATATTGGCTGCTCCACTAAATACAACCTGGAGTCTATATGGGTTATGAATGTTGTATGAACCTGTCTTTGGTACCAGTCCATCAGACCACTATAAGGTCTACCTGTGTCGATTCTAAGCTTCCTGGACCAACCGGAAGTGGTCCAAATCGCCCTAAAAGTGTATACCCATACACTGCCTGCAATTTGATGGACATAGTGCATTGAACCCTGTGTAAATCAGTCAGTTTTCATGGTAAAGACTTAAAACTCAGGATTCTCTAATGGAATACCCCAATGAGGATGTATGTTGAGTTACAGCTTCCTGTGCCAACCGGAAGTGCCATAATTGGTCTCTCATGGGCTGTTTGGAGGGGTTAAAAATATCAGATCTTTCCAAAACTTCATATATATGATTAGGCAACCCCATGAACTGTAAATCAGTCATTTTTCCCATAAAAATTCAAAGGAAAACTAAATCACACAGATACACAACATGGATGGAGGGACGTATCATTGGGGTGCGTAGAGACTGACAGTGCCTCCAATAGTTAGCTTTGAATGATATCAAATTGACTGATGGACGGTGACTTGCAGGTGACTCTTGTCCATTAGCAATATGTTTAAGCGGTGAGGTACCATCACCAAAAGCGACATTCTGAAATCAAGCCAAACGAGCGATGGAGAGGTTCCAGAATCACTGCCCAGCCATCCCGAGTTCATCGGGCCAGTCAATTTGGCATTCCTGCATGATTTTTATGGCATGACAAATTGGTGATGGTGACTGCCCAGTTAACCATATGGCAAATGCACAGTGACTTTGCAAAAGTGAGAAAACATAAACAAATGGACATGATGAAATCAACACCACGAGTGATCGAAAGGAACAACAATCACTGCCCGGCCATCCCGAGTTCATCAGGCCAGTCAATTTTGCATTTCTGAAGGATTTTTGAGCATGTCAAATTTCTTATGACATTTGGCCCCCACAAAACATATGCCTTATGCACAAGCAAAAAAAAAAACAAAACATTATGATAATAAAATATGACTAAAGTATGTTGATACAGTTCTTATACTTGTGTAACTGACACAAAATTCGAAAATTTTTCAAAAAACGGTCCAGAAAGCACTTTTTAGGGGTGTGTGAAGTTTTTATGAAATTTAATAATTTTTGACTTTTGACTTCTGACTTCCTATGAAATCATATTGCAGATGGACAAAACACATGCAATATGCGCAAGTAAAAAAAAAAAAAATTATGATAATAAAATATGACTAAAGTATGTTGATACAGTTCTTATAATGTGTAACTGACACAAAATGCGAAAAAATTTCGAAAAACGGTCCAGAAAGCACTTTTTTAGGGGTGTGTGAAGTTTTTTATGAAATTTTATAATTTTTGACTTTTGACTTCTGACTTCCTATGAAATCATATTGCAGATGGACAAAACACATGCAATATGCGCAAGTAAAAAAAAAAAAAATTATGATAATAAAATATGACTAAAGTATGTTGATACAGTTCTTATACGTGTGTAACTGACACAAAATGCGAAAAAATTTCGAAAAACGGTCCAGAAAGCACTTTTTTAGGGGTGTGTGAAGTTTTTTATGAAATTTTATAATTTTTGACTTTTGACTTCTGACTTCCTATGAAATCATATTGCAAATGGACAAAACATATGCAATATGCGCAAGTAAAAAAATTAAAAAAATTATGATAATAAAATTGGACAAAAGTATTTTCATACAGTTCTTATACATGTGTAATTGTCAAAAAAAATAAAGAATTTCGAAAACGGTCCAGAAAGCACTTTTTTAAGGGGTGATACGTTTTTTCAAAAAATTCGTTTTTTTCAAAATTTGGCTTTTGGATGTTGACTTGGAGTCCAATACCAATATGAAAAACCATGGTGGAGTGCAATCGCCACCTGTTGGATTTTTGAAGTGTTACAACTGGCAATACCCATATGGCAATAGAAGTAAACTTTGCATGAATCAACGCCGCTTTGGGTGGTATTGGCCAATGTGTACATGGTTTGTCCTATGCCAATAACTTGCCATTCATTTTTGTCCAC
>NW_027015996.1:245000-267420 GCF_036934945.1 Oncorhynchus masou masou | reverse complement strand
GGTAGAAGGTAATAGTCCTATCCTATAATAAGGTAGAAGGTAATAGTCCTATCTGATAATAAGGTAGAAGGTAATAGTCCTATCTATAATAAGGTATAATAGTCCTATCTGATAATAAGGTAGAAGGTAATAGTCCTATCCTATAATAAGGTAGAAGGTAATAGTCCTATCTGATAATAAGGTAGAAGGTAATAGTCCTATCTGATAATAAGGTAGAAGGTAATAGTCCTATCTGATAATAAGGTAGAAGGTAATAGTCCTATCTGATAATAAGGTAGAAGGTTAATAAGTCCTGATCCTGATAATAAGGTAGAAGGTAATAGCCCTGTCCTATAATAAGGTAGTAGGTAATAGTCCTATCTGATAATAAGGTAGAAGGTAGTATAGTCCTATCTGATAATAAGGTAGAAGGTAATAGTCCTATCTGATAATAGCCCTGTCCTATAATAAGGTAGAAGGTAATAGTCCCATCTGATAATAAGGTAGAAGGTAATAGCCCTGTCCTATAATAAGGTAGGTAGAAGGTAATAGCCCTGTCCTATAATAAGGTAGTCCTATCTGATAATAAGGTAGAAGGTAATAGCCCTGTCCTATAATAAGGTAGAAGGTAATAGTCCTATCTGATAATAAGGTAGAAGGTAATAGTGCTATCTGATAATAAGGTAGAAGGTAATAGCCCTGTCCTATAATAAGGTAGTAGGTAATAGTCCTATCTGATAATAAGGTAGAAGGTAATAGTCCTATCTGATAATAAGGTAGAAGGTAATAGCCCTGTCCTATAATAAGGTAGAAGGTAATAGCCCTGTCCTATAATAAGGTAGTAGGTAATAGTCCTATCTGATAATAAGGTAGAAGGTAATAGTCCTATCTGATAATAAGGTAGAAGGTAATAGCCCTGTCCTATAATAAGGTAGTAGGTAATAGCCCTTTCCTATAATAAGGTAGTAGGTAATAGTCCTATCTGATAATAAGGTAGAGGGTAATAGTCCTATCTGATAATAAGGTAGAAGGTAATAGCCCTGTCCTATAATAAGGTAGTAGGTAATAGTCCTATCTGATAATAAGGTAGTAGGTAATAGTCCTATCTGATAATAAGGTAGACGGTAATAGCCCTGTCCTATAATAAGGTAGAAGGTAATAGCCCTGTCCTATAATAAGGTAGTAGGTAATAGTATCCTATAATAAGGTAGAAGGTAATAGCCCTGTCCTATAATAAGGTAGTAGGTAATAGTCCTATCTGATAATAAGGTAGAAGGTAATAGTCCTATCTATAATAAGGTAGAAGGTAATAGCCCTGTCCTATAATAAGGTAGTAGGTAATAGTCCTATCTGATAATAAGGTAGTAGGTAATAGTCCTATCTGATAATAAGGTAGACGGTAATAGCCCTGTCCTATAATAAGGTAGAAGGTAATAACCCTGTACTATAATAAAGTAGTAGGTAATAGTCCTATCTGATAATAAGGTAGAAGGTAATAGCCCTGTCCTATAATAAGGTAGAAGGTAATAGCCCTGTCCTATAATAAGGTAGAAGGTAATAGCCCTGTCCTATAATAAGGTAGTAGGTAATAGCCGTGTCCTATAATAAGGTAGTAGGTAATAGTCCTATCTGATAATAAGGTAGAAGGTAATAGCCCTGTCCTATAATAAGGTAGAAGGTAATAGTCCTATCTGATAATAAGGTAGAAGGTAATAGCTGATAATAAGGTATAAGGTAATAGCCTGTCCTATAATAAGGTAGAAGGTAATAGTCCTATCTGATAATAAGGTAGAAGGTAATAGCCCTGTCCTATAATAAGGTAGAAGGTAATAGTCTGATAATAAGGTAGAAGGTAATAGTCCCTTCCTGATAATAAGGTAGAAGGTAATAGTCCTGTCTGATAATAAGGTAGAAGGTAATAGTCCCTCTGATAATAAGGTAGAAGGTAATAGCCCTGTCCTATAATAAGGTAGAAGGTAATAGTCCTATCTGATAATAAGGTAGAAGGTAATAGCCCTGTCCTATAATAAGGTAGAAGGTAATAGTCCCATCTGATAATAAGGTAGAAGGTAATAGCCCTGTCCTATAATAAGGTAGTAGGTAATAGTCCTATCTGATAATAAGGTAGAAGGTAATAGCCCTGTCCTATAATAAGGTAGAAGGTAATAGTCCTATCTGATAATAAGGTAGGTAATAGGTAATAATAGTCCTATCTGATAATAAGGTAGAAGGTAATAGCCCTGTCCTATAATAAGGTAGAAGGTAATAGCCCTGTCCTATAATAAAGTAGTAGGTAATAGTCCTATCTGATAATAAGGTAGTAGGTAATAGTCCTATCTGATAATAAGGTAGAAGGTAATAGCCCTGTCCTATAATAAGGTAGTAGGTAATAGTCCTATCTGATAATAAGGTAGTAGGTAATAGTCCTATCTGATAATAAGGTAGAAGGTAATAGCCCTGTCCTATAATAAGGTAGAAGGTAATAGCCCTGTCCTATAATAAGGTAGAAGGTAATAGCCCTGTCCTATAATAAGGTAGAAGGTAATAGCTCTGTCCTATAATAAGGTAGAAGGTAATAGCCCTGTCCTATAATAAGGTAGAAGGTAATAGTCCCATCTGATAATAAGGTAGAAGGTAATAGCCCTGTCCTATAATAAGGTAGTAGGTAATAGTCCTATCTGATAATAAGTTAGAAGGTAATAGACCTGTCCTATAATAAGGTAGAAGGTAATAGTCCTATCTGATAATAAGGTATAAGGTAATAGCTCTGTCCTATAATAAGGTAGAAGGTAATAGTCCTATCTGATAATAAGGTAGAAGGTAATAGTCCTGTCCTATAATAAGGTAGAAGGTAATAGCCCTGTCCTATAATAAGGTAGTAGGTAATAGTCCTATCTGATAATAAGGTAGTAGTTAATAGTCCTATCTGATAATAAGGTAGACGGTAATAGCCCTTTCCTATAATAAGGTAGTAGGTAATAGCCCTGTCCTATAATAAGGTAGAAGGTAATAGTGTCCTATAATAAGGTATAGGTAATAGTCCTATCTGATAATAAGGTAGTAGGTAATAGTCCTATCTGATAATAAGGTAGAAGGTAATAGCCCTGTCCTATAATAAGGTAGTAGGTAATAGTCCTATCTGATAATAAGGTAGAAGGTAATAGTCCTATCTGATAATAAGGTAGAAGGTAATAGCCCTGTCCTATAATAAGGTAGTAGGTAATAGTCCTATCTGATAATAAGGTAGAAGGTAATAGCCCTGTCCTATAATAAGGTAGAAGGTAATAGTCCTGTCCTATAATAAAGTAGAAGGTAATAGCTCTGTCTATAATAAGGTAGAAGGTAATAGCCCTGTCCTATAATAAGGTAGAAGGTAATAGTCCTATCTGATAATAAGGTAGAAGGTAATAGCCCTGTCCTATAATAAGGTAGAAGGTAATAGTCCCATCTGATAATAAGGTAGAAGGTAATAGTCCTATCCTATAATAAGGTAGAAGGTAATAGTCTGATAATAAGGTAGAAGGTAATAGCCCTGTCCTATAATAAGGTAGTAGGTAATAGTCCTATCTGATAATAAGGTAGTAGGTAATAGTCCTATCTGATAATAAGGTAGTAGGTAATAGCCCTGTCCTATAATAAGGTAGTAGGTAATAGTCCTATCTGATAATAAGGTAGAGGGTAATAGCCGTGTCCTATAATAAGGTAGAAGGTAATAGTCCTATCTGATAATAAGGTAGTAGGTAATAGTGCTATCTGATAATAAGGTAGAAGGTAATAGCCGTGTCCTATAATAAGGTAGAAGGTAATAGTCCTATCTGATAATAAGGTAGTAGGTAATAGTGCTATCTGATAATAAGGTAGAAGGTAATAGCTGTGTCCTATAATAAGGTAGAAGGTAATAGTCCTATCTGATAATAAGGTAGTAGGTAATAGTGCTATCTGATAATAAGGTAGAAGGTAATAGCCGTGTCCTATAATAAGGTAGTAGGTAATAGTCCTATCTGATAATAAGGTAGTAGGTAATAGTCCTATCTGATAATAAGGTAGACGGTAATAGTCCTATCTGATAATAAGGTAGAAGGTAATAGCCCTGTCCTATAATAAGGTAGTAGGTAATAGCCGTGTCCTATAATAAGGTAGTAGGTAATAGTCCTATCTGATAATAAGGTAGAAGGTAATAGCCCTGTCCTATAATAAGGTAGTAGGTAATAGTCCTATCTGATAATAAGGTAGAAGGTAATAGTGCTATAATAAGGTAGAAGGTAATAGTGCTATCTGATAATAAGGTAGAAGGTAATAGCCCTGTCCTATAATAAGGTAGTAGGTAATAGTCCCATCTGATAATAAGGTAGAAGGTAATAGCCCTTTCCTATAATAAGGTAGAAGGTAATAGCCCTGTCCTATAATAAGGTAGAAGGTTATAGTCCTATCTGATAATAAGGTAGAAGGTAATAGCCCTGTCCTATAATAAGGTATAAGGTAATAGCTCTGTCCTATAATAAGGTAGTAGGTAATAGTCCTATCTGATAATAAGGTAGTAGGTAATAGTCCTATCTGATAATAAGGTAGACGGTAATAGTCCTATCTGATAATAAGGTAGAAGGTAATAGCCCTGTCCTATAATAAGGTAGTAGGTAATAGTCCTATCTGATAATAAGGTAGTAGGTAATAGTGCTATCTGATAATAAGGTAGAAGGTAATAGCCGTGTCCTATAATAAGGTAGAAGGTAATAGTCCTATCTGATAATAAGGTAGTAGGTAATAGTGCTATCTGATAATAAGGTAGAAGGTAATAGCTGTGTCCTATAATAAGGTAGAAGGTAATAGTCCTATCTGATAATAAGGTAGTAGGTAATAGTGATATCTGATAATAAGGTAGAAGGTAATAGCCGTGTCCTATAATAAGGTAGTAGGTAATAGTCCTATCTGATAATAAGGTAGTAGGTAATAGTCCTATCTGATAATAAGGTAGACGGTAGTAGGTAATAGTCCTATCTGATAATAGTCCTATCTGATAATAAGGTAGAAGGTAATAGCCCTGTCCTATAATAAGGTAGTAGGTAATAGTCCTATCTGATAATAAGGTAGTAGGTAATAGTGCTATCTGATAATAAGGTAGAAGGTAATAGCCCTGTCCTATAATAAGGTAGAAGGTAATAGTCCTATCTGATAATAAGGTAGTAGGTAATAGTGCTATCTGATAATAAGGTAGAAGGTAATAGCCGTGTCCTATAATAAGGTAGAAGGTAATAGTCCTATCTGATAATAAGGTAGTAGGTAATAGCCCTGTCCTATAATAAGGTAGAAGGTAATAGCCGTGTCCTATAATAAGGTAGAAGGTAATAGCCGTGTCCTATAATAACGTAGACGTTAATAGCCCTGTCCTATAATAAGGTAGTAGGTAATAGTCCTATCTGATAATAAGGTAGACGGTAATAGCCCTGTCCTATAATAAAGTAGTAGGTAATAGTCCTATCTGATAATAAGGTAGTAGGTAATAGTCCTATCTGATAATAAGGTAGAAGGTAATAGCCCTGTCCTATAATAAGGTAGTAGGTAATAGTCCTGTCCTATAATAAAGTAGTAGGTAATAGTCCTATCTGATAATAAGGTAGAAGGTAATAGCCGTGTCCTATAATAAGGTAGTAGGTAATAGTCCTATCTGATAAATGACTTAAATGTAATGTAAAATAAGGTAGAAGGTAATAGCCCTGTCCTATAATAAGGTAGTAGGTAATAGTCCTATCTGATAATAAGGTAGTAGGTAATAGCCCTGTCCTATAATAAGGTAGTAGGTAATAGTCCCATCTGATAATAAGGTAGAAGGTAATAGTCCCATCTGATAATAAGGTAGAAGGTAATAGCCCTGTACTATAATAAGGTAGTAGGTAATAGTCCTATCTGATAATAAGGTAGCTTCACGGTGAACAACACTCAGCACCACTCACTGACTCACTCAATCCCTCCCTCCTTTCACTACTAGAGCTCTAGACAGAAATATGAGAGTTCTGCTTCTCTAAATTGTAGCTTGCCTAACATATGTCTCTCTGTGATTGGAGTCCCCTCTCCCTCTCCCTTAGAGAAGTCTGTAGCGTGCTCAGGTTGTGTGTGTGGCGGCATGCTCAGTGGGTGTGTGTGTGTTTGTTTGTGTGTGTGTGGGTTGCACAGTGTGAGGGGATAGGCAGAGTACTCCATGAATCACATCTCCATAACAGCATCTCTCTCCCACTGACAGACAGACCAAAACAGGGGCAGACAGCACTGCAGATGCTAAAGGCAAAGGGAGAAGATATACAAGGAGGGAGAGAGAGGGTTGGAGGTGGAGAGAAAGAAAGAGAGAAGGAGAGAGAGAGAGGGTGGGAGGTGGAGAGAAAGAAAGAGAGGAGGAGAGAGACAAGGAGAGAGAGAGAGGGTGGGAGGTGGAGAGAAAGAAAGAGAGGAGGAGAGAGACAAGGAAAGAGCGAGGGTGGGAGGTGAAGAGAAAGAAAGAGAGGAGGAGAGAGACAAGTAGAGAGAGAGAGAGAGAGAGAGAGAGAGAGGGTGGGTGGGAGGTGGGAGAAAGACAGAGAGGAGGAGAGAGACAAGGAGAGAGAGAGAGGGTGGGAGGTGGAGAGAAAGAAAGAGAGGAGGAGAGAGACAAGGAGAGAGAGAGGGTGGGAGGTGGAGAGAAAGAAAGAGAGGAGGAGAGAGACAAGGAGAGAGAGGGGGTGGGAGGTGGAGAGAAAGAAAGAGAGGAGGAGAGAGACAAGGAGAGAGACAAGGAGAGAGAGAGGGGGGGGGTGGAGGGAGAGAGAAGGAGGGAGAGAGAGGGAAATGTATAGAGAGAGGGAGGGAGAGAGAGAGAGGTAGAGAGAGAAGAAAGAGAGGGAGAGAGGGAGGGATATATATTGAATGCTTAGCTCAAAGTCAACATCTAGCCCCTCAAAGCAACACCTAGACAGTAGTCTCCAGTTGTGCTGGTCCCCTCCCTGCCTTGTGCACCACTGGGCTCCACGTTACTGTTCATTTAGCACTATGTGAAGAGACGTCAAACACAGGTATCCTGGGACAAGGCCTTACAGATGGTTACAGCTGCTGTGGCAGTAAGACAACACCTTCGTATTGCCATGTAACCTTTATTTAAACAAGTTATTCTCATTGAGATCAAATCTATTTTACAAGAGAGGCCTGAATCAATAAACTATATGGTGAGGTTATATGTATGTAACATTCATACAGTATAAACTATTCACAAGTCAATTCATGTTCACAATCAATTTATCCACAGAGGCTTCTCCCCTGTTCATGTATGGCAATCGTCTGCTTGTTTTGTTATGAATAGCTCATAACCCTCCCAACCAATCAGTGACTAGATCACATTAAAAGATAGGAACATCATAATGACTGTTGTTAAAAGCACCATTTGGGAAAGAGACAGAGACAGAGCGAGAGAGACAGAGACAGAGACAGAGCGAGAGAGACAGAGACAGAGCGAGAGAGACAGAGACAGAGACAGAGCGAGAGAGACAGAGACAGAGCGAGAGAGACAGAGACAGAGCGAGGGAGAGAGACAGAGCGAGAGGAGAGAGACAGAGCGAGAGGAGAGAGACAGACAGAGTGAGAGAGACAGACACAGAGTGAGAGAGACAGACACAGAGGGAGAGAGACAGACACAGAGCGAGAGAGACAGACACAGAGCGAGAGAGACAGACACAAAGCGAGAGAGACAGACAGAGTGAGAGAGATGCACACACAGACACACAGACACACAGACACACAGAGACACACAGACACACACACACACACACACACACACACACACACACACACGCACGCACGCACACACACACACACACACAGGGAGGCTAACCATCAAAAGGTTAAAAGTTGCCCTGATTGGTCCAGAAGACTCTATGCTGGGGGAGGGAAGAGGAATACAGACAACAGGTGAAGTGTTGTTGAAAGTGAAAAGGGAGTCTATAAATCCGTAGACAGTTACATTTCACACAGCCCCAGTCCAAATGTAGCTGCTCGTTTTACGTCTGTTTGGGGACAGAAAATACCTGCATCCCAAATGGCACCCTATCCCCTATATAGTGCACTTCTTTTGACCCGGGCCCATAGGAAACAGGGTGCCATTTGGGATGAACTCCGTTCTATGTGTGTGGCTGTTGCTGTGTGGCAGGCTGTTATCTCTCTCAACAAGGTGTGGGTTGAGAAGAAGCCCATATATTTTGTTGTAGCAGGTGAGCTAATTAAACAATGTTCCTACTCAAATATATAGAATAAAACAATAATGAACCATTCTTCAAGTTTTTGGACAAGTTTGATGGAGCTCAGCCAACAGAGAGTAGCAGTAGTCTAGATGGGCGATGCCTGAATTAGGACAAGTGCCTGAATTAGGACAAGTGCCTGAATGAGGACCTGCGCCACTTCCTGTGTGAGGTCATACTCTATGGATGTTGTAGAGCAGGAACCTGCAGGAGTCACTGTGTTGATGTTTTCAGAGAAGGACAGGGTGTTGTCCAGGGTCACGCCAAGGTTCTTTGCCCATCTGGGAGGCGAACACAGTGGCGTTGAGCACTTTAACTTCCCTTCTGCTGATTTCCTGTCCTTACTGCTCCAAGGTCCCTATTTTACAGATATAAAGGACCTCTGAAGAGAGCAGACGCCCACCCATCATTTCTGTGCCTTGTGAATAAGCCTGAGTCCACTCACACTCACTGGGTGGTATTGGCAGACTGTACAGTCCTATTCCACACAGAGAGAGAAAGGCCTGCTGTGTAAAAGACGACAGCTGAAGACTTGATCTGTTGTCATCAAGTGCCATCTATTGGTGGAGAGGAGAATGATTCGATCAGGACCTGGTTGGTTCAGTGTGGAAAACTGCTGCAGTGCAACAGGGCTTTATAGTCCATTCTCTCAGTAGACCCACAGACGCAGCATCTACAATGATACAGACAACATGATGTGTTGCTGGTTATAAGCATGTGCTGTAAGATCCTTAGGACATTTAAAGGGGTCATGTTCACACTCACACGCAGACACACATACACAACACTCTCGTCTCTTCTCTCTGCTGTCAATCACATTGTACTTGTCTTGTATGTTCACATACATCCTCTATCTCTCTCTATCTCTCTCTATCTCTCTCACTCCCTCTCTCTCTCTCTCTCTCTCTCTCTCTCTCTCTCTCTCTCTCTCTCTCTCTCTCTCTCCTCTCTCTCTCCTCTCTCTACATTTACATTTTACATTTAAGTCATTTAGCAGACGCTCTTATCCAGAGCGACTTACAAATTGGTGAATTCACCTTCTGACATCCAGTGGAACAGCCACTTTACAATAGTGCATCTAAATCATTAAGGGGGGGTGGTGAGAAGGATTACTTATCCTATCCTAGGTATTCCTTGAAGAGGTGGGGTTTCAGGTGTCTCTCCTCTCTCTCTCTCTCTCTCTCTCTCTCTCTCTCTCTCTCTCTCTCTCTCTCTCTATCTCTCTCATCCCCTCTCCCTCTCGCTCACTCTCTCTCTCTTTCTCTCTATCTCTCTCCTCTATCTCTCTCACTCTCTCTCCTCTCTCTATCTCTCACTCACTCTCTCACTCTCTCACTCTCTCTCTCTCCTGCTCTCTCTCTCACTCTCTCTCTCTGTTCTCATCCAGGGGTGAAGGGTGACTCTGGCGTCCCAGGAGACAAAGGAGATCAAGGTGATCCGGTATGTAACACACACACAGCACACACCCTTCCAACACATTATTGTGGTGACATTTAAAGTGGCTGTCATTAACCGTGAACTCTAACCTTTGACCTGGCCTTCTCCCTCAGGGTCAGCCAGGTGGAGACGGGGCCTCTGGGATGAAAGGACAGAAGGTGAGTCACATCAATGGTGTTTGTGTGTGTGTGTGTGTGTGTGTGTGTGTGTGTGTGTGTGTGTGTGTGTGTGTGTGTGTGTGTGTGTGTGTGTGTGTGTGTGTGTGTGTGTGTGTGTGTGTGTGTGTGTGTGTGTGAGAGTGTGTGTGTGAGCTCCAGTCTGATTACCCCTGATCTATTTATCTTTCCTGCATTCATTTATGTCTAAATCTGGCTGCAAATTAACTCTCTTATAATGATATTTCATCATTGTTAATTGTCACACACACACACACACCATGTGACTCACCTTCTGTTCTTTCATCTCGGAAGCGTCCTTGTTTAACCCACTACAGTATATCAGTCTACCAACCCCACTAACCCAATCAACTGAAACCGGTTGTCATTAAGTAGATGTAAATAGTGTTTGAATGAATGCTACTGTTGGTTATGACTGAATCAATGTGCGAGGAGGCAGGAGCAGATGTTACAGCAGCTTCAGTGATGGGGGAGATTTCACAATCCTCTGTAAACCAGGGCTTCTGGATTCTCCCTAAAGAATAGATCAATATCATCCTGAGGTTTTAAGCATGTCTGTACAGTATGACATCATGTGGTTTCTCTATGCTCTCTGTGTATTCTCTTATCAGGGGGAGGAAGGCCTGAGAGGACCACCAGGACCGGTGAGGAGCACATTGTTGTGGCGTTAATGTTTCCTGTGACTGTTTATAACTGAGACATAAAGTCATATTATCTAAGAGACTGTTTTACAGTTCTGTACTGTAGTTTATTTTGGAGTTATTGGAGAGAGGAGTAACTGAGGGGCGTGAACAAGACTAGCCAGGACTCTACAGTCGGTGTTGGTCCAGTGCATTATCCCTGCTCCACATTCACAATGTTTGGGCTACATGTTTTTCAGATCTGAGAGTACCTGCAATCCATGCTCTGTCTCCTCTGATCTCTCAAAGACAATCCTGAATCTACACGTACATTACCTGACTATGTAATTGTAATGGGCCATACCTTTACTGGTGCGTGTCAACACGGTATAGAAAAAGGCTAGTATGTGACCCCAATGGACAGGTAGACCTTTGGTAGACGATCCAGACAGGTAATAGTAGTGAGAACAACAGACTATTCCCAGACTCCTCTGAGATCTGTCCTTCATAATTCAACTCCTTGTTTCTTGTTTAGCCGCGGATCCAAGTGGCACCGAGCCAACGTCACATCATCGCACGCTAAACAAATATTCCCTCTACACTAATGAACTCCTTCTCCTACTACTACTTTATATCACTCTGTCTGCCTCCCAAATGGCACCCCATTCCCTACGCAGTGACTACTTTTGTGTCATGCATGCTCTGACTACTGATGTCTTTCACTGAATGTGTCCCAAATGGTTCCCTATGGACCCTGGTCTAAAGAGGTGCACTAAATAGGCAATAGGGTGCCATTTAATATGAATCCCTTATCTCAACTGGAGTCAGGTCCACTTGTTCTTAAACGTTTCATTTACAATTTAACAGTGGCAGGTAATGAGTCCCACTTAATGGCCATAAAGCCTTTTCTTGCCTTGCAATTATTTGTGTAAGAAGTTCTATCAGAACCACTTAATCGGACTCAATTAACTGGACTGGATTACATTTTGAAATAGATTTTTAAGATTGAAGCGATAAGGGAGCAAAATGATTTAAAATGATGTTGCTATTTTAGGCCTACAGTTCTCTGAGGTTTGGTTGGAACACCCAAAGTCCAGTATGTGATCATGTGCTGATGTCTCCGGCTGGGGCAGCCAGCTACTTCTAATTATCAAATACATTCAGTCAATCAATTAATCATGTGGCTTCCAAACCGTTTCTAAATGCCAAATCAACCATGCCAATTGTCGAATGCCAAATCTCACTTAAATAGGGGGCTCCCGAGTGGCACAGCGGTCTAAGGCACCGCATCTCAGTATGCAAGGGGTCACAAAAGTCCCTGGTTCAATTCCAGGCTGTATCACAACCGGCCGTGATTGAGAGTCCCATAGGGTGGTGCACAGTTGGCCCAGCGTTTGGTCTTAGCTGACTTAGTTAAATGGAGGTTGTATGAAACAAATACAACTAAATGAGCATTTATCTGTCCACTTCCTAGTAACAGATAACGGGTGAATCCCTAATGGCACCAGGTCAATGGTAGTGTGCTAGATAGGGAATAGGGTGCCATAGGGCTCTGGTCAATAGTAGTGTGCTATATAGGGAATAGGGTGCCATAGGGTTCTGGTCAATAGTAGTGTGCTATATAGGGAATAGGGTACCATAGGGCTCTGGTCAATGGTAGTGCACTCTGGTCAATAGTAGTGTGTTATATAGGGAATAGGGTACCATAGGGCTCTGGTCAATGGTAGTGCACTATATAGGGAATAGGGTGCCATTTGAGACACAGTGGGATCATTTCTGCCGTAAAGTGTTTAATTCCATGACTCCGCAGAAACCAGGGTTCAGACCATTACCCTCCTTCCTGTTCAATAGTGCAGAGGAGGAACCAGCAGGCGGGGTTATAGGCATGCGTGACCCCCCATGACCCACAGACAGCCCACACGTGGCCCTTGACCAGACTCTGACTGAAGGCTACAGATATAAGAGACAAGATTAGAACAAATTGCTTCAGGAGGCAGACTGATATTTGGAACTTGAAGCACTGAAAGGCTGATTTCCACACTGAACTTGTTATACAACATCACAGGAAAGATAAGGACATGGTTTTACTGCATGGCCCTCCATGACCCACACGTAGCCCTTGACCAGGCAGACACAGAATAATAGGCTAAGCTATGAACAAGAGCAGAAGGCTAAAAGATTAGAACAAATTGACAAACTTGTAAATAGATATTTATGGCAGTCTGAGATGTTGAAATGAAAGCCAAAACTACCACTAAAATAATCCGGCTCGACCAGACAGACACAGAAGAACAGGAAGACAAGGAACAGGGTTGGAATAAATTGACATACTTGTTCAATAGAATAATATATAATATATTATATATATTTTTGCTAGCTTTTAGAGGCAGTCTAACACCGTACCCAAACCGCCATCGTGCACAAATTGATTTTGTCTCCCCACATCAAACGCTATCACAACACGCAGGTTGAAATATCAAAACAAACTCTGAACCAATTATATTAATTTGGGGACAGGTCAAAAAGCATTAAACATTTATAACAACGTTGAGTTGTTATTTTACCTGAAATGCACAAGGTCCTTTACTCCGAACATTAATCGACACATAAAACAGTGAACCGAATCGTTTCTAGTCACCTCACCTCCTTCCAGGCTTTTTCTTTTTTGGACTTTATATGGTGATTGGCATCTAAAACTATTACCATGACGACGACCGACCTCAGTTCGTCTTTCAATCACCCACGTGGGTATAACCAATGAGGAGATGGCACATGGGTATCTGCATCTATTAACCAATGAGGAGATAGGAGAGGCAGGACTTGCAGCGCGTTCTGCGCCACAAATAGAAGCAACTTCTATTTTAGCGCCTGGCAACGCAGACGCTCGTTGGCGCGCGTGAGCAGTGTGGGTGCGATGGTTGAATAACATGTATGTGTACATTTATTTGGCAACGCGAGCGGTGTGGTCACCATGTCAGATGTTGAACTTGAAGCTACCAAAAACACATGTTCACATAATTGCAGGTTTCTAGGCTGCAATTGTGGTACAAAATCATTGGAAAGCTCAGGACATCATTTTACAGCTTGAAAAGTCGACTTTCCGTTACTGTGGGAATGCGTCCCAGATGGCAACCTATTCCCTATATAGTGCACTACTTTTGACCAGAGCCCAATGGGCACTATAAAGGGAAGAGGAAGCCATTTGGGATACACCCTTGACCTTTAACGATCCATACCCTCGCTGGAGGACTGCTCCACAGGGGGGCTTTGTATCCCCACAACAATGATTGGTCGATTCCGGGACTGACTCTCAAAATACATCCCGAATGGCACTACTTTTGACCAGATCCCTATGGTACTATTTACCCCCACTTTAATAGAGAATAGGTGCCATTTGGGGCGTACAGGCAGAGGGGCTAGTCTAGTGGAAGAGGGTCTAGTGACCCGAAAACACCCCTTCCCTCCGTTTCTCTCTTAAAAGGCTTCTTTAGTTTGATTTTGACAACCCCGACTGCCGAGCCGAGTGCCGGGCCGAGTGCCGGGCCGAGTGCCGGGCCGAGTGCCGGGCCGAGTGCCGGGCCGAGTGCCGGGCCGAGTGCCGGGCCGAGTGCCGGGCCGAGTGCCGGGCCGAGCCGAGTGCCGAGCCGAGTGCATTCAATAAGGGAGGTTAGGTGGCACGTCTTACCTACCGAATAAGTGACAATGAAGAAGACAGCTCATCTTCTATCTTCTATTTTGTCTGTCCTTTCCATCCAGGAAATGACAGCTCATGGACTGAGACATCTGTCTGGCTCTGTGAGTAGAAACATCCGACCTAGTTACCTTTACCTTCAGTTCAGTCATAACGGCAGTCGTACTCTGACTGCTAACTCAATCTTTTGTGTTACCTTGATGAAAGTTATTTTATATCAAATGTTCCGCATTTCAAAATGACCTTATTTCTATTTTATTTTAGGAGGCTGAATCAGGAGACAAGGGCCAGAAAGGAGAAATGGGGGATCCAGTAAGGATAGGATATGTACCAACCTGCTCACAGTGTTCATACGATTTGTCTATAATTAACAAGTGTAAAAGAAAACCGCTCCCCCTTGTCCATTTAATCCATTTCATTATTCATCCGCTAAACTGATCCTAGATCAGCACTCCTACTCTGAGATGCTTCATGAGGATGGGTCCAGATCAGAGGAAGACTAATATATTGATGTTCACGGCACCAAGAAACAGTTTGACTCTGTGTCAAATCAAATCAAATATTATTTGTCTCATGCGCCGAATACAACAGGCCTTACCTTTAGTCCCAGGGTCTTTAGCTTAATGATGAGCTTTGAGGACATTATGGTTTTGTGTGCACTATGTAGGGAATAGGCTGCCATTTAGGATACATCCAAAACATATATGAAAGAGCTGTTGGCAAATATAAAAAAAGGATACAAAGTTCAAAGGAGGTCAATCTTTATCGTGCCACACATCAAAATTAGACTTCAACAATAGTTACATGGTAGAATGAATGTCATAGACTTCAACAATAGTTACAGGGTTTAGAATGAATGTCATAGACTTCAACAATAGTTACATGGTTTAGAATGAATGTCATAGACTTCAACAATAGTTACAGGGTTTAGAATGAATGTCATAGACTTCAACAATAGTTACAGGGTTTAGAATGAATGTCATAGACTTCAACAATAGTTACAGGGTTTAGAATGAATGTCATAGACTTCAACAATAGTTACAGGGTTTAGAATGAATGTCATAGACTTCAACAATAGTTACAGGGTTTAGAATGAATGTCATAGACTTCAACAATAGTTACAGGGTTTAGAATGAATGTCATAGACTTCAACAATAGTTACAGGGTTTAGAATGAATGTCATAGACTTCAACAATAGTTACAGGGTTTAGAATGAATGTCATAGACTTCAACAATAGTTACAGGGTTTAGAATGAATGTCATAGACTTCAAATAGTTAATAGTTACAGGGTTTAGAATGAATGTCATAGACTTCAACAATAGTTACAGGGTTTAGAATGAATGTCATAGACTTCAACAATAGTTACAGGGTTTAGAATGAATGTCATAGACTTCAACAATAGTTACAGGGTTTAGAATGAATGTCATAGACTTCAACAATAGTTACAGGGTTTAGAATGAATGTCATAGACTTCAACAATAGTTACAGGGTTTAGAATGAATGTCATAGACTTCAACAATAGTTACAGGGTTTAGAATGAATGTCATAGACTTCAACAATAGTTACAGGGTTTAGAATGAATGTCATAGACTTCAACAATAGTTACAGGGTTTAGAATGAATGTCATAGACTTCAACAATAGTTACAGGGTTTAGAATGAATGTCATAGACTTCAACAATAGTTACAGGGTTTAGAATGAATGTCATAGACTTCAACAATAGTTACAGGGTTTAGAATGAATGTCATAGACTTCAACAATAGTTACAGGGTTTAGAATGAATGTCATAGACTTCAACAATAGTTACAGGGTTTAGAATGAATGTCATAGACTTCAACAATAGTTACAGGGTTTAGAATGAATGTCATAGACTTCAACAATAGTTACAGGGTTTAGAATGAATGTCATAGACTTCAACAATAGTTACAGGGTTTAGAATGAATGTCATAGACTTCAACAATAGTTACAGGGTTTAGAATGAATGTCATAGACTTCAACAATAGTTACAGGGTTTAGAATGAATGTCATAGACTTCAACAATAGTTACAGGGTTTAGAATGAATGTCATAGACTTCAACAATAGTTACAGGTTTAGAATGAATGTCATAGACTTCAACAATAGTTACAGGGTTTAGAATGAATGTCATAGACTTCAACAATAGTTACAGGGTTTAGAATGAATGTCATAGACTTCAACAATAGTTACAGGGTTTAGAATGAATGTCATAGACTTCAACCATAGTTACAGGGTTTAGAATGAATGTCATAGACTTCAACAATAGTTACAGGGTTTAGAATGAATGTCATAGACTTCAACCATAGTTACAGGGTTTAAAATGAATGTCATAGACTTCAACAATAGTTACAGGGTTTAGAATGAATGTCATAGACTTCAACAATAGTTACAGGGTTTAGAATGAATGTCATAGACTTCAACAATAGTTACAGGGTTTAGAATGAATGTCATAGACTTCAACAATAGTTACAGGGTTTAGAATGAATGCCATTCAGAAACAAGACTTCAACAATAGCTACATGGTTTGGAACTAGTGTGCAGTGGTGGAACAAGGACCCCATTTTCATTCTTGAGTAAAAGTAAAGATGCCTTAATAGAATAAAAGTCACCCAGTAAAATACTACTTGAGTAAAAATCTAGAAGTGTTTGGTTTTAGACATACTTAAGTATCAAAAGTAAAAGTACAAGTATAAATCATTTCAAATTCCTTATGTGAATCAAACCAGAGAGCACGATGTTCATGTTTTTTTAATTTACAAATAACCAGGCTCACACTCCAACATTAAAACATAATTAGCAAACCATTTGTGTTGAATTATTCTGCCAGATCAGAGGCAGTAGGGATGACCGGAGATGTTCTCTTGATAAGTGTTGAATTGGACCATTTTCCTGTCCTGCCATGCATTCAAAATGTAACCTGTACATTTGGGTGACATGGAAAATATATCAAGTAAAAAGTAAATAATTTTCTTTAGGAATATGGTGAGGTAAAAGTTGTCAAAAATATAAATAGTAAAGTACAGATGCCCCCCAAAAACTACTTAAGTAGTACTTTACACCAGCGCTATTGTCAAATCAAATCAAATCAAATTTATTTATATAGCCCTTCGTACATCAGCTGATATCTCAAAGTGCTGTACAGAAACCCAGCCTAAAACCCCAAACAGCAAGCAATGCAGGTGTAGAAGTACGGTGGTTAGAAAAAACTCCCTAGAAAGGCCAAAACCTAGAAAGAAACCTAGAGAGGAACCAGGCTATGTGGGGTGGCCAGTCCTCTTCTGGCTGTGCCGGGTAGAGATTATAACAGAACATGGCCAAGATGTTCAAATGTTCATAAATGACCAGCATGGTCCAATAATAATAAGGCAGAACAGTTGAAACTGGAGCAGCAGTTGTGCGTCTCTTGTGTAAAGACATTGGATTTACAGGATGAGGATAATGCTTTATATGATCCTTTTCTTCAGGGACAAAGAGGACTCCAAGGACCTCATGGTTTCAAGGTAACCAGTTCAGTCTACGTATTCAGATGAAGGACAAGCATTACATACACTTTAAAGGCCTCGTCTACACTGATCTGAGTACTATATGACCTTTGACATTGGGTTTGGTTATCTACACTGATCTAAAGACTGTATAACCTTTGACATTGGGTTTGGTTATCTACACTGATCTAAAGACTGTAAAACCTTTGACATTGGGTTTGGTTATCTACACTGATCTGAGTACTATAGGACCTTTGACATTGGGTTTGGTTATCTACACTGATCTGAGTACTATAGGACCTTTGACATTGGGTTTGGTTATCTACACTGATCTGAGTACTATAGGACCTTTGACATTGGGGCGGTAGCCTAGTGGTTAGAGCATTGGACTAGCAGCTGAAAGGTTGCAAGTTCAAGTCCCCTAGCTGACAAGGTACAAATCTGTCATTCTGCCCCTGAACAGGCAGTTAACCCACTGTTCCTAGGCCGTCATTGAAGATAATAATTTGTTCTTAACTGACTTGCCTAGTTAAATAAAGTACATAATGATATACTTGATACTGTATATGAGCAGCCTGGAATTGAATAGGTTCACAGTACACAAAGAAATTATATTTGAGGAATAAAAAGTGATGTGTATTACAGTGTGTTTCGAGACTAAATAGAAACTGGGAGTTCTATAAAGTCAGGTTGAATTGCTTTGTTTGGTAGGTTTTCTTTCCTGAAGCCAGACGCTAAATAGATTTTCTCAGGGTCTCACTTATTAATACATGTCCTGGAGTAATTGTAGAGAAAAACAAATCTAACTTTAAATGGTCTCTCTCTCTCTTTTTCTTCTTTCCCTTCCCGCCTCTCCCTCCTTTCATTACTGATTTAAAGGGAAGCTTAGGACTACCAGGTCCAAAGGGAGAGCCCGGCTCAGAGGTAAACACCCGATAGATAATCAAACTATCACCAGAGAACAAAGAGTCTCTATCACCAGAGAACAAAGACTCTATCACCAGAGAACAAAGACTCTCTATCACCAGAGAACAAAGAGTCTCTATCACCAGAGAACAAAGAGTCTCTATCACCAGAGAACAAAGACTCTCTATCGCCAGAGAACAAAGAGTCTCTATCACCAGAGAACAAAGAGTCTCTATCACCAGAAAACAAAGAGTCTTTATCACCAGAGAACAAAGAATCTCTATCACCCAACAACACAAGCTGTATGATCCTCTGCCATTGTACTTATTGGTACAATAGTATGAGACTGTTCGGATTGACACAGGAAACAGAATTTATTACATTGTGTACCAAGTACTCAGATACCCTAGATCACCTTTAGTGCACCTGTAGTTGGTTTAGGTTCTAGTTCAGGTTCCCTGAGCAGCTAGTGGTAATGCAACTCACCCCAGGAACTAGAACTAGGTCTATATGGCATGACAAGTGCTTAATTACCTCATGTCAAACGTTTGAGCAATTTATATTGGTCTACAGAGAGAAATGACTATCTTAAACTCTATGGACTCTTGGAAGACAAGCCCTTGGGGATTAAAATCCTGATAAAATTCTTATCAACCAGTACGACTAATCAAACGTTTGAGGCTGGGCCACCTGTTGACTGTAAGTGGAAGTGGGTCGTTCAATGTAACTACTGTAGAACACTTGAATAGCTCCTGTTTTCCTCTACTGCCCTCTGATACCTAAAGGGGATGGTCAAGCTCCCAAACCAGACAGATTGCTGCAATTCTCACAGCAGGTCAAACACCAAAAGATTGCTGCAATCTTCTTTCTTCCCCTACAGTTTGTCCCCTACAGTCTGGTATTTGGGAAATGGTTCTTTGGTCTTTTCAATTCTTGATATTTACCCATTTGATTCATGACAGATATAACTTCTAAATGCCTTTTGAGCTTGACACAACTGTCGAATCCCAGACTATACATTTAAAATAAAATAAAACTGCCGGATGTCCTGAAGGATATTCTACAAAGTAGGATCAAGGAGTTAGCCAGTAAATATTTTTTAAGAAAGGTATGCTTGAAATGGGCTTGGTCTAATTGACTGAACAACCAAAAACACATATACGTTTAGCTTTCTTTATGAACCAGAAAATCATCAGTTATTTCTGGTTATTTATCAAACTTAGCTGCTTAACTAATTAAAGCTACTTTGTAGTATATCCCTCTGGTGTCTAGTGGCTAGCTACAGTCAACACAGTTCCAACACCTCCGAGATGTCTTCTTCTGAGCATCCAACTTTCAACCCCTTTGGCGACCAGAAAGGCCTCCAGAACAACATGTCTTTATTAGGGTGTACAGTTGGCAGCTCAGGAATACAACTCTCTGATTGCTGGGGCTGCCTGCAGTTAGCCAGACAGGCAGGTCCCCATGGGCCAGGCTGTGATTACTAGAAGAAGGGATATTAGACTCTAACACTTCTCTGTTTTCCAGGGCAAAGAAGGTCCTCGTGGACTCATCGGACTCCCAGGGATTGCAGGAGAGACGGTGAGGAAAAGACATGTTACTTAAAATACATGTGTTAAGTACCATGTGAACCAGGGGTGTGGTCAATTCTGTTTCAATTATGGAAGATATATTTCGTTCCTGAGTTGAAATGGAATTGGTTCCTGAGTTGAAATGGAATTGGTTCCTGAGTTGAAATGGAATTGGTTCCTGAGTTGAAATGGAATTGGTTCCTGAGTTGAAATGGAATTGGTTCCTGAGTTGAAATGGAATTGGTTCCTGAGTTGAAATGGAATTGGTTCCTGAGTTGAAATGGAATTGGTTCCTGAGTTGAAATGGAATTGACCCCACCCCTCCTGAAAGAACAATCTCATCTTCCTCCTTCTCTCATGTCTCCCTGGTCCACTGTTCCCCCAACTACACCTACCAAAGGACAATAAGGAAACACATAGATAAACCGCTGAGGCGGGACGGAGAGAAAGTAAGAGAGAGAAGAAGAGAGCTGATGAAGGCAAGGGGGGTGGCGCAAAGTCTCGAAATGTTACACAGACGACCTATAATTCAATTTGAGAATGAATTAGTGGGTAGAGGCAGATCGGAGCGTTTTACGTTATGAGGGAGCGGAGGCAGGCATGGACCCCAATCTGTTGCTGCACCTGCTGTACCTATAATGAGTATCTGTCTTTATTCAGAAGCAGGAGAGGGAAAGAGAGGCATTTCATCCTGGAAAAAGGAAAGGATGGTGAAACATGGTGGGCCGCTGATGCGGAGAGGAGGAGAGAGATAAATGTATCTGTATGGTAATGGGAGTGTGTGTGTGTGTGTGTGTGTGTGTGTGTGTGTGTGTGTGTGTGTGTGTGTGTGTGTGTGTGTGTGTGTGTGTGTGTGTGAAGACCTGGTTGACAGATGTGTCTCTGTTCTGTCCTCCGTTTCTAGGGATCGCCGGGGGACCAGGGAATACCTGGTAGAGACGGTCTGAAAGGAAACAAGGTAGAGCTTCAAATCAAGTCTTACACCTTTAAGAACAGACCTGCAGGCAGACATTAGACAGATGTTTCACCATCACCGTAGAGGATGATGCACGACTATCAGATTGGATAGCCACTACGTTCCTGTTTTAAGGAAGTGATCTTGGGGTATAGCCTATATTAAGTGGTTCTACTGGGGTATAGTCTACTGGGGTATAGCCTATATTAAGTGGTTCTACTGGGGTATAGTCTACTGGGGTATAGCCTATATTAAGTGGTTCTACTGGGGTATAGCCTATATTAAGTGGTTCTACTGGGGTATAGCCTATATTAAGTGGTTCTACTGGGTTATAGCCTATATTAAGTGGTTCTACTGGGGTATAGTCTGTATTAAGTGGTCATACTGGGGTATAGCCTATATTAAGTGGTTCTACTGGGGTATAGCCTGTATTAAGTGGTTCTACTGGGGTATAGTCTGTATTAAGTGGTTCTACTGGGGTATAGTCTGTATTAAGTGGTTCTACTGGGGTATAGTCTGTATTAAGTGGTTCTACTGGGGTATAGTCTGTATTAAGTGGTTCTACTGGGGTATAGCCTGTATTAAGTGGTTCTACTGGGGTATAGTCTGTATTAAGTGGTTCTACTGGGGTATAGTCTGTATTAAGTGGTCATACTGGGGTATAGCCTGTATTAAGTGGTTCTACTGGGGTATAGTCTATTAAGTGGTTCTACTGGGGTATAGTCTGTATTAAGTGGTCATACTGGGGTATAGTCTGTATTAAGTGGTCATACTGGGGTATAGTCTGTATTAAGTGGTTCTACTGGGGTATAGTCCTGTAGACTGTGCATGGTGAGCTCAGCTCTATCGTGGCCTATACACACACACCCATCTCTGACAAGGCTGCATGCTACAGACAGACACAAGTGGTTAGGCATCTCTTACAAGGCTGTATGCTACAGTTTATAAAATACTGCCGGGTCTGTTTCCTCCACGCACACAAACACGCTGTGGACTAATGAAAAAAATACAATAATATTGTTTTGCGGTGTAATTTCCTAATTAACCCCTGTTGTTGTGTGAAATGATTCCAGTAGGGTGACAGATATCCTCAGCTTTAGCCTCTGACTCCCCCCCCCCCCTACCTCCCCCACTGTGTGTGTCATTCATAGTGAAGTGGGGTGACAGGTATCCTCAGCTTTAGCCTCTGACTCCCCACCTTCCATAGTGAAGTGGGGTGACAGATCCCTCCCTGACCCCCCCTTCCCCCCCCCACTGTGTGTGTCATTCATAGTGAAGTGGGGTGACAGATATCCTCAGCTTTAGCCTCTGACTCCCCCCCCTACCTCCCCCTCC
>NW_027015996.1:235000-242500 GCF_036934945.1 Oncorhynchus masou masou | reverse complement strand
ACCAGCTAGTTACCTGTACAGACACGGCACCTGCAGTACCAGCTAGTTACCTGTACAGACACAGCACCTGCAGTACCAGCTAGTTACCTGTACAGACACAGCACCTGCAGTACCAGCTAGTTACCTGTACAGACACAGCACCTGCAGTACCAGCTAGTTACCTGTACAGACACAGCACCTGCAGTACCAGCTAGTTACCTGTACAGATACAGCACCTGCAGTACCAGCTAGTTACCTGTACAGACACAGCACCTGCAGTACCAGCTAGTTACCTGTACAGACACGGCACCTGCAGTACCAGCTAGTTACCTGTACAGACACAGCACCTGCAGTACCAGCTAGTTACCTGTACAGACACAGCACCTGCAGTACCAGCTAGTTACCTGTGCAGACACGGCACCTGCAGTACCAGCTAGTTACCTGTACAGACACAGCACCTGCAGTACCAGCTAGTTACCTGTACAGACACGGCACCTGCAGTACCAGCTAGTTATCTATCTATGCACAGCACCTGCAGTATCAACTAGTAGCAGACCTTAACAGTCAAGATGTGTTGGTAGACTTGACTGTGTTTCAGACCTGGGTTCAAATACTATTTGAAATCATTCACATTTTTAGAGAGTTTGCTCCAGCCTACCTCGATTGCCACATGGGTGGGGTTTATCATATTGGAACTATTCTATTGGGTCCATTAAGCAGAGCATTCTCAGTCAAGCACAAAGTAAGTATTTTCAATATGAGATCAAAAAAAATTGAACCCAGGTTTTCTGCGTTTTGCATGGTGCAAGCCCAAGCAGTGATGGCAGATATCAGCTCGCAGTATAGGTATGAGTTCTGAATGGCACCCTGTTCCCTAAAGCTGTTCCAAAGCCCTGGTCAAAAGTAGTGCACTATGTAGGGAATAGGGTGCCAGCTCTCAGGTTAGGCTAAGGCAATAATGTTTGTTTCTACATGGAAGGTGCTAAACTGAACATTAAGCATGACAGTGGAACTACTCATTAGGTCGGAGCGCACACAAACACACACACACATTAAGAGCTAATGTGCTCGGTAGAGCAGAGTAATAAGAGAGATGTTTGCATGTTAATGGTGTCAGGGAGAGGAATGTCTCTAAGAAAGTGAGTAGGTAAACAAGTGTGGAGGAGGGCAGGATGGAGGGATATAGAGAGGGAAGGATGGAGGGATGTAGAGAGGGAAGGATGGAGGGATATAGAGAGGGAAGGATGGAGGGATATAGAGAGGGAAGGATGGAGGGATGCAGAGAGGGAAGGATGGAGGGATGTAGAGAGGGAAGGATGGAGGGATGTAGAGAGGGAAGGATGGAGGGATGTAGAGAGGGAAGGATGGAGGGATGTAGAGAGGGAAGGATGGAGGGATGTAGAGAGGGAAGGATGGAGGGATGTAGAGAGGGAAGGATGGAGAGATGTAGAGAGGGAAGGATGGAGGGATGTAGAGAGGGAAGGGTGGAGGGATGTAGAGAGGGACGGATGGAGGGATATAGAGAGGGAAGGATGGAGGGATATAGAGAGAGCTTAGGATGGAGAGATGTAGAGAGGGAAGGATGGAGAGATATAGAGAGGGAAGGATGGAGGGATATAGAGAGGGAAGGATGGAGAGATGTAGAGAGGGAAGGATGGAGGGATATGGAGTGGGAAGGATGGAGGGATATGGAGAAGGAAGGATGGAGAGATATAGAGAGGGAAGGATGGAGGATATAGAGAGGGAAGGATGGAGGGATATGGAGAAGGAAGGATGGAGAGATATAGAGAGGGAAGGATGGAGAGATATAGAGAGGGAAGGATGGAGGGATATGGAGAAGGAAGGGTGGAGGGATACAGAGGGAAGGATGGAGGGATGTAGAGAGGGAAGGATGGAGGGATATAGAGAGGGAAGGATGGAGGAATGTAGAGAGGGAAGGATGGAGGGATGTGGAGAAGGA
Organism: Oncorhynchus masou masou; assembly: GCF_036934945.1. Lineage (NCBI taxonomy): Eukaryota > Metazoa > Chordata > Actinopteri > Salmoniformes > Salmonidae > Oncorhynchus > Oncorhynchus masou. The sequence goes on along the minus strand of NW_027015996.1, from coordinate 240,561 downwards.
AGGATGGAGAGATATAGAGAGGGAAGGATGGAGGGATACAGAGGGAAGGATGGAGGGATGTAGAGAGGGAAGGATGGAGGGATATAGAGAGGGAAGGATGGAGGAATGTAGAGAGGGAAGGATGGAGGGATGTGGAGAGGTTCACTTTCACTGTGTTTTCATTGTGCCTTCACTGTGTTTCATGGTGACTTCACTGAGTTTTCATGGAGCCTTCACTGTGTTTTCATGGTGCCTTCGCTGTGTTTTCATGGTACCTTCACTGTGTTTGCTGGTGACCAGCCTTCACTGTGTTTTCATGGTGCCTTCACTGTGTTTGTTGGTGACCAGCCTTTGCTGTGTTTTGGACTCATGCTGTCTTGCAAATTGATGTTTTAATCCTATTGGAATCCAGGCAGAGTGGGGATATCCAAATACTGGAAGTGTTCTTCACTCACAACAACATGGTTTCTGTCACGTTCTGACCATAGTGCTGTTATTTATTCTTTGTTTTAGTATGGTCAGGGCGTGAGTTGGGTGGGCAGTCTATGTTTGTTTCTCTATGTTGGTTTTGAGTTCGGCCGAGTATGGTTCTCAATCAGAGACAGCTGTCAATTGTTGTCCCTGATTGAGAATCATACTTCGGTAGCCTGGGTTTCAGTTTTGGGTTGTGGGTGTTTGTCTTCCGTGTTAGTGTTTGTTGCCACACGGGACTGTTTCGTTCATTTCACATTTATTGTTTTGTATTTCGTAGTGTTCAGTTTATGTTTTAAAATAAACATTATGGACACTTACCACGCTGCGTTTTGGTCCTCCGATCCTTCACGCTTCTCCTCCTCAGAAGAGGAGGACGAGATCCCTTACAGAATGACTGGCAGGGTTAAACAGAAGAATAAATAACCATCGAAACTGGAACAACAGCTCAGTAATGGGTGCAATAAGTCCAACTAACAGATTGGATTAGTTTAGAAAAATGTATGTTATGTATCTTTGTGAAGCATAATATTAATTCATCCGTCAATGTCAACGCAAAAACACAACATTACGTTCCCAGCAGGGAACATGAGATGGCACAGTCTCAGTAGGAGGAGCCTAGTATGCTGATTTTGTTGTTACTGCATTCATTGTTACTAACCAGTGTATTCTAAATAGTATTTTGTATGATTAGTACTACACAGTATGCAGTTTAAGTAAGTAGTGGGCAAGCCAGATTTGGGACACGGCCTGTGAGTAGTTGAGGAGGGCAGTGATGGAGGGATAGTGGGAGGGGATGGATGGATGGATGAATTAAGGAGAGAGAGAGAGAGAGACATGACATTTAAACCGTTCTTTATTGGCACATTTCAACTTATTTACATATTGAATTTAGTGCCAATTCAAATGACACACCACGACACCCTTGAGGAAGTAAAACCAGAGTAACACAGGTTATTTGAATTCATCCAACTTTATTTTTATTTGTCCTCTGAACACTTCTTAAAATGTGGGGGAGCTTTATTTCAGAACTGCTGCGTGAGCATGAAGCAAAGTTTCAGATGGCTGATTTACATTGTGCAATGCAGGACTTAGTTGGAGCACTAATGCACGCTGAACACAGAAATCCATTTTCCATCAAGGGGGTGGACTGTAAATAATGCTTATCTCCGATCCCAATCAAGGCTGGGTCCAGAATGGCACCCCATTCCCTTTATAGTGCATCATTTTGACCAGGACCCATAGGGCTCTATACAGGGAATAGGGTGTTATTTGGGAGACACCCCTGGACTTCTGTGTGTGGCAGCAGCAGAGCATTATGGGTCTCACTTCTCAACGTAGACGCTGTTAAAACATGTTGTAGGAGAGTATTGAACACAAGGCTCGTGGTGACATGAAGTGTTCCTGCTGTTGGCCCTGTGTAGATGGAGGTATATTCCACATTCCCATTGAAGTCTCACACAGGCTGTAGCTGTGCTTCTGGGAGACACACGGTCTCGTTCTCAAAGTGAATTGCTGATGTGTGATTTGCAGTAGATTAATTGTTTGGCTTGTTTGAACTTTCCTACATGGATACTTTATTATTTAGTCCTACTTTACTATTTATCTCTAACTACATGTACATATCTACCTCAATGACCTCGTACCCCTCCACATCCACTCAGTACTGGCACCCCTTGTATATAGACACTTTATCATTACTCAGTACTGGCACCCCTTGTATATAGACACTTTATCATTACTCAGTACTGGTACTCCTTGTATATAGACAAGTTATCATTATTCAGTACTGGTACCCCTTGTATATAGACACTTTATCATTACTCAGTACTGGTACCACTTGTATATAGCCAAGTTATCATTACCCAGTACTGGTAGCCCTTGTATATAGACAAGTTATCATTTCTCAGTACTGGCACAACTTGTATATGGAAAAGTTATCATTACTCAGTACTGGCACCCCTTGTATATAACCAAGTTATCATTACCCAGTACTGGCACCCCTTGTATATAGACAAGTTATCATTACTCAGTACTGGCACCCCTTGTATATAGACAAGTTATCATTACTCAGTACTGGCACCCCTTGTATATAACCAAGTTATCATTACCAGGTACTGGCACCCCTTGTATATAGACACGTTATCATGACTCAGTACTGGCACCCCTTGTATATAGACAAGTTATCATTACTCAGTACTGGCACCCCTTGTATATAGACACGTTATCATTACTCAGTACTGGCACCCCTTGTATATAGACAAGTTATCATTACTCAGTACTGGCACCCCTTGTATATAACCAAGTTATCATTATTCAGTACTGGCACCCCTTGTATATAGCCAAGTTATCATTACTCAGTACTGGTAGCACTTGTACATAACCAAGTTATCATTACTCAGTACTGGTACCCCTTGTATATAACCAAGTTATCATGACTCAGTACTGGTACCCCTTGTATATAACCAAGTTATCATTATTCAGTACTGGTACCCCTTGTATATAGACAAGTTATCATTACTCAGTACTGGTACCCCTTGTATATAACCAAGTTATCATTACTCAGTACTGGTACCCCTTGTATATAGCCAAGTTATCATTACTCAGTACTGGTAGCACTTGTATATAACCAAGTTATCATGACTCAGTACTGGTACCCCTTGTATATAACCAAGTTATCATGACTCAGTACTGGTACCCCTTGTATATAACCAAGTTATCATGACTCAGTACTGGTACCCCTTGTATATAACCAAGTTATCATGACTCAGTACTGGTACCCCTTGTATATAGACAAGTTATCATTACTCAGTACTTGTAGCACTTGTATATAACCAAGTTATCATTACTCAGTACTGGTATCCCTTGTATATAACCAAGTTATCATGACTCAGTACTGGTACCCCTTGCAGACAGTATAGACACGTGATCATGACTCATTCTGCATCTATTATTACTTTTATTATTACTTGTTTTACATTTCTATTATTTCTCTCCTGTCTTTATCTCTGTATTGTGGGGAAGGGCCTGTATGTATTTTACTGTTGGTCTACACCTGTTGTTTTACAAAGCATGTGACAAGTTACATTTGATTTGACTGAATAAAGGCTTTTTAACTGCAGCTACTTGGTCAGAGTGTCTTGATATATTTCAGACGGTCTGTATCTGTATCTTACATGTTTAGCCTCCAACCTTTACATCATATCACATGTTAGTTGTCACGTACACATGGTTAGCAGATGTCAATGCGAGCGTAGCGAAATGCTTGTAAAAAATAAATCAAAAAATCGAACAACGTAAGACATAATACATTAAAAAAACAAAATACTGCACAGGACCTGAAGCGAGGCGACCATCTCTGTCGATGTCATCTTATTATCAGTGCTGACGTTATGCTGTATGATGTCTGGGATGTGAAACTCATTTAGTTTTTTCTTCTTTTTGCCCGGGCAGGGAGAGGGGATGACATCTGGACCCAGAGGATCACGAGGGCCAAAGGTAGAACAACAACTCCCATGGTGGGGGAACAGGGCCAAAACAGGCTGGCAGCCCCCCATGGTGGGGGAACAGGGCCAAAACAGGCTGGCAGCCCCCTATGGTGGAGGAACAGGGCCAAAACAGGCTGGCAGCCCCCCATGGTGGAGGAACAGGGCCAAAACAGGCTGGCAGACCCTCATGGTGGAGGAACAGGGCCAAAACAGGCTGGCAGCCCCCTATGGTGGAGGAACAGGGCCAAAACAGGCTGGCAGCCCCTCATGGTGGAGGAACAGGGCCAAAACAGGCTGGCAGCCCCTCATGGTGGAGGAACAGGGCCAAAACAGGCTGGCAGCCCCCCATGGTGGGGGAACAGGGCCAAAACAGGCTGGCAGCCCCCCATGGTGGGGGAACAGGGCCAAAACAGGCTGGCAGCCCCCCATGGTGGAGGAACAGGGCCAAAACAGGCTGGCAGCCCCCCATGGTGGAGGAACAGGGCCAAAACAGGCTGGCAGCCCCCCATGGTGGAGGAACAGGGCCAAAACAGGCTGGCAGCCCCCCATGGTGGAGGAACAGGGCCAAAACAGGCTGGCAGCCCCCCATGGTGGAGGAACAGGGCCAAAACAGGCTGGCAGCCCCCATGGTGGAGGAACAGGGCCAAAACAGGCTGGCAGCCCCCTATGGTGGAGGAACAGGGCCAAAACAGGCTGGCAGCCCCCCTTTAACAGTCATGGTGGAGGAACAGGGCCAAAACAGGCTGGCAGCCCCCATGGTGGAGGAACAGGGCCAAAATGAGGCTGGCAGCCCCCCATGGTGGAGGAACAGGGCCAAAACAGGCTGGCAGCCCACCATGGTGGAGGAACAGGGCCAAAACAGGCTGGCAGCCCCCCATGGTGGAGGAACAGGGCCAAAACAGGCTGGCAGACCACCCAGATTTAGCACAATCTGGACTTTTTATTCTCTAGCTAGATGACGGATATTTCCTCTGGCTATGGTGATCCACATTAGAAAACATCTGAAGGATGACTAGCTCTTCTAATACCTCACATCCACCCAGTTCATCCACTTCTCTCTGCAGTTACTGTAGTGTAAGTCTGTCAGGTGGCATACATTATTCACTGATGTCAAGGATCTGAAACACAGGTCCTGTTAAAGCCAGGGAACTCTCCTTTTATTGAGCTGGGTCCCAAATGGCCCCCTCTTCCCTTTAACAGTCATCAAAATGAGTTCCCTGTTCCCCCCTCTCCTCCCTTTAACAGTCATCAAAATGAGTTCCCTGTTCCCCCCTCTCCTCCCTTTAACAGTCATCAAAATTAGTTCCCTGTTCCCCCCTCTCTTCCCTTTAACAGTCATCATAATGAGTTCCCTGTTCCCCCCTCTCTTCCCTTTATCAGTCATCATAATGAGTTCCCTGTTCCCCCCTCTCTTCCCTTTAACAGTCATCATAATGAGTTCCCTGTTCCCCCCTCTCTTCCCTTTAACAGTCATCAAAATGAGTTCCCTGTTCCCCCCTCTCCTCCCTTTAACAGTCATCAAAATGAGTTCCCTGTTCCCCCCTCTCCTCCCTTTAACAGTCATCATAATGAGTTCCCTGTTCCCCCCTCTCCTCCCTTTAACAGTCATCAAAATTAGTTCCC
>NW_027015996.1:187500-230000 GCF_036934945.1 Oncorhynchus masou masou | reverse complement strand
TTAGTTTCAGGACTGGTGTTAGTCTCATCAGGACTGGTGTTAGTCTCATCAGGACTGGTGTTAGTCTCCTCAGGACTTGTGTTAATCTCATCAGAACTGGTGTTAGTCTCAACAGGACTGGTGTTAGTCTCATCAGGACTGGTGTTAGTCTCAACAGGGCTGGTGTTAGGCTCAACAGGACTGGTGTTAGTCTCATCAGGACTGGTGTTAGTCTCATCAGGACTGGTGTTAGTCTCATCAGGACTGGTGTTAATCTCATCAGAACTGGTGTTAGTCTCAACAGGACTGGTGTTAGTCTCATCAGGACTGGTGTTAGACTCAACAGGGCTGGTGTTAGGCTCAACAGGACTGGTGTTAGTCTCATCAGGACTGGTGTTAGTCTCATCAGGACTGGTGTTAGTCTCATCAGGACTGGTGTTAATCTCATCAGAACTGGTGTTAGTCTCAACAGGACTGGTGTTAGTCTCATCAGGACTGGTGTTAGACTCAACAGGGCTGGTGTTAGGCTCAACAGGACTGGTGTTAGTTTCAGGACTGGTGTTAGTCTCATCAGGACTGGTGTTAGTCTCATCAGGACTGGTGTTAATCTCATCAGAACTGGTGTTAGTCTCAACAGGACTGGTGTTAGTCTCATCAGGACTGGTGTTAGACTCAACAGGGCTGGTGTTAGTCTCAACAGGACTGGTGTTAGTCTCATCAGGACTGGTGTTAATCTCATCAGAACTGGTGTTAGTCTCAACAGGACTGGTGTTAGTCTCATCAGGACTGGTGTTAGTCTCAACAGGACTGGTGTTAGTCTCATCAGGACTGGTGTTAGACTCAACAGGGCTGGTGTTAGGCTCAACAGGACTGGTGTTAATCTCATCAGGACTGGTGTTTGTTTCAGGACTGGTGTTAGTTTCAGGACTGGTATTAGTTTCAACAGGTCTGGTGTCAGGCTCATCATAGGCTTATTTGCATGTCTTCTTTGTGAGGGTTGAGAATATACTGTATATTCTATTCCTAGGTCAGCAATCCTAATCTGAGAGGCTTTTTAGACACGGGCCCTGATCTCATTAGTGTGTTATGGGGGTTGTCTTCTCTCCTAGGGCCCTCGTGGACCCGCTGGATTCTCAGGCCCTGCTGGGACCCCGGGGAGAGAGGTGAGTGGGATCCAAGACCTTCCTTCCTCTCTTCTCATTCATGTCCTCCACTCCCCCTGTCCTCCTCTCTCTGCAGGAAGGGAGACACAGTGATACTTTACATCTGGAGATAAAGAGAAACTGACATTCGGAGGGAAAATGTTGTCTTTCCTATCTGCCTTCTATTCCTCTTCCTGACATCTTTTCTCCTCTCCTCTCACACACACACACACACACACACACACACACACACACACACACACACACACACACACACACACACACACACACACACACACACACACACACACACACACACACACACACACACACACACACACACACACACACACACACAGCACCCCATTAGGATGAATGTCAAAGCGTGGGCCAAGGGTGTGCAGCGCTGTGTGTTTCCGATGGTCTCATAGCTGGTGACATCATTATTTCTCTCATTTAAAGGGATCCCCTGGTCGAGAAGGTCCCCCAGGTCCTCCTGGCCCCCCGGGTCAACCAGTAAGTTAACCGCTCATCTCTTTCTCATCTCTCTCTCAGAGATATACTGTGTCAGTGTCACTTGGAGGTGCTCAGCCCACTGTACCATATTTAGGTTAAATGCCTCAAAACCACAGAAAGACAATTATTTTACAGAAAACTGAAATCACAGGAGAAGATTTGGTTACACTGTACTTGAAGGGGATTTATGTATAAGGCATTCATACCACCATAAACACAATCATGGTAACTTTGAGTGTTTCAGCATCAGTCATACCACCATAAACACAATCATTGTAACTTTGAGTGTTTCAGCATCAGTCATACCACCATAAACACAATCATTGTAACTTTGAGTGTTTCAGCATCATTCATACCACCATAAACACAATCATTGTAACTTTGAGTGTTTCAGCATCATTCATACCACCATAAACACAATCATTGTAACTTTGAGTGTTTCAGCATCATTCATAAGAGTTCAAGCTTCGAGTGATGCTAAGATAATTATGAGAGGTTCATTCAACTATGATCTGACTGAAAAAGATCACAAAAATATTCATTGACATTTCTTTACATCTACAGTCATTATACAAAATGTATGATTGACAACTTGTCTTTCCAACAGACTGCCTTGCCAATTGTCGGAGATATGAGCTCTTTACTCAAGGTACTGGACTGTTTCATGTATTACCGTTGTGTCGTATGATTATTCCCATCAATTGTCATTCCAACATTATTCAGTGTGGTACATAAATCATACATGATTTTTTTAATTGACAAGATTCATGGAAGATATTTTTTTATTACCTTGAAGTGCCAACATGTAGATCCACATTGACTGAGGGTGTAGAAACAGGTTATAATTTAGCCTGCTTTAATTGCATCAGTTACTATGATTGCACAGTTGCCCACAGTGGTGTATTTCACACTTTAAGACCTCACAATTGTAATACAACAACAAACTTTTAATGTTGATATTTTGATGTGATACTTTCACCAGTACTAAACCTATCAGGGTGATGTTACGGAATTATTAACAGAAGCTCAGGAGCGCCTCCATCAGGTGGTGGTGGCGAACTGCAGCTAGAAATTCAAGAAATTGGAAATCCACTATGGAAATGCATTATTATATTCAACAGGAATCCTTGAAATGTCCTAAGAAGAATGCTGTTGTTGAATACATCCCTCCTGGAGTACACAGGGAATATGTCCAAAATGGTACCCTATTCCCTACACTGTGAACTACTTTTGACCAGAGAGCTATGGCTGGGCTCTTGTCAACAGCAGTCCACTATATAGGGAATAGGGCTCTGGTCAGCAGTAGTGTATTATATAGGGAATAGGGCTCTGGTCAGCAGTAGTGTATTATATAGGGAATAGGGCTCTGGTCAGCAGTAGTGTATTATATAGGGAATAGGGCTCTTGTCAACAGTAGTGCACTATATAGGGAATAGGGCTCTGGTCAACAGTAGTGTATCATATAGGGAATAGGGCTCTGGTCAGCAGTAGTGTATCATATAGGGAATAGGGCTCTTGTCAACAGTAGTGCACTATATAGGGAATAGGGCTCTGGTCAACAGTAGTGCACTATATAGGGAATAGGGCTTTCTGTTGTCAGTTGTTTGTTCTCATGGCTACCTTGTTGCTACGTATTTAAGGGACAATACTTCTCCTTTTCCTTCTATCTCTCCAACACTCCCACGCCTTGTTGATGTATCTGTACAATGTACACACTTCCCTCTCTCTGTCTGTCTCTTCTCTCTCTCTGTCTGTTTTTTCTCTCTCTGTCTCTTCTCTCTGTCCATCTATCTCCTCAACACTCCCACTCCTTGTTGATGTATCTGTACAATGTACACTTCTCTCTCTCTGTCTGTCTCTTCCCTCTCTCTGTCTGTCTCTTCTCTCTCTCTCTGTCTGTCTCTTCTCTCTTTGCATCTGTCTCTTCTCTCTGTCTCTTCTCTCTGTCCATCTGTCTCTTCTCTATACATCTCTCTTCTCTCTGTCCGTCTCTTCACTCTGCCCATCTGTCTCTTCTCTCTTCTCTCTCTGTCTCTCTTCTCTCTCTCCGTCTGTCTTTTCTCTCTTCTCTGTGTTTGTGTGATTACTGTTCGGTTGTGATGCTAGTCCCTCTCAGCCAGCCAAGATGAATGCACATCCATCTCTTCTCAGTCAGAGAAGAAATTATGTGATTTAAAACAGGATTGTGTCTGTTGAGAGAGGATTGTGTTAAAACAGGATTATGAGAGAGAGAGAGAGAGAGAGAGAGAGAGAGAGAGAGAGAGAAAGAGAGAGAGAGAGAGAGAGTGAGAGAGAGAGAGAGAGAGAGAGAGACAGAGACAGAGAGAGAGAAAGATATAGAGAGAGAGAGAGAGAGAGAGAGAGAAAGACAGAGACAGAGAGAGAGAGAAAGATATAGAGAGAGAGAGAGAGAGAGAGAGAGAGAGAGAGAGAGAGAGAAAGATAGAGAGAGAGAGAGAGAGAGAGAGAGAGAGAGAGAGAGAGAGAGAGAAAGGGATTTTATTCTACCAGACCAAAGATAGGAAGCCCAGTTAAATGAATAAAGTGTCCAAGCTTTTAGCTGTTCAAAGCAGATTGACATTTATTGTCATGAATCTTGTCCTGGAGGCAGAACTGAGCAATTTCTACTAGATTGGCCAGCTGCAAAGTCAAAATTGGCTATGTTGCTTTTTGGTCTTAGTTTAGGTTTATTGGTGTGGTTAAGATTGAAGTTAAATTTAAAATCTGATTTTACAACTTTGTGGCTGTGCTAGCTAGTGACCCCTCTGCAGAACTGCCTCCAGAACAAGATTCATGACAAAGAAACGCTAACCTGCCTGTTTAAAGGCCTTTTTTTTACAATGTGCTGCTGGCTTGACTGCGTCATTCAACTTGATGAGCTGAATGACAATCCTCCCCAAGAATAGCTTTTCTCCGTTTCTTCACTTTAATTGACAGAGTTTGGTCACTTTGCAGCCGATGATATTTGATATTTCACACTGAAAGGAGCACTCAACTGAATTGGACCTTTTTTATTTCAAGACACTTCGCTTAAGTCTCTCTCAGAAAAAAAGATTTGTACTTCCATAAAGTTAGATGAAATATCTTCCCACTGCTCTTCTCTGATGAGTCTAAATGCCAGTGACACTTAAGGGTCATACAGTCTCCATGCTGTATAAACAGAACTGATATCCATCTCCAGATAAATGGTTGGAAGTGGAACGTATTCATGTGTTTTTCATGTGAGGCTGCTGAGGGGAGGAAAGCTCATAGTAATGGCTGGAACAGCATCAAACACATGGAAACCATTCCACCTATTCCACTCCAGTCATTACCACGAGCCCGTCCTCCCTAATTCAGGTGCCACCAACCTCCTGTGGTGTTCTTCTACTGAATGTACACTGAGTGGACAAAAAAATTAGGAACACCTTCTCTTTCCTTGACATAGACTGACCAGGTGAATCCAGGTGAAAGCTATGATCCCTTATTGATGTCACTCGTTAAATCCACTTCCATCAGTGTAGATGAAGGGGAGGAGACGGGTTAAAGAATGATTTTGAAGCCTTGAGACAATTGGGACATGGATTGTGTATGTGTGCTATTCAGAGGGTGAATGGGCAAGACAAAACATTTAAGTGCCTTTGAACAGGGTATGGTAGTAGGTGCCAGGCGCACCGGTTTGTGTCAAGAACTGCAATGCTGCTGGGTTTTTCATTCTCAACAGTTTCCCGTGCGTATCAAGAATGGTCCACCACCGAAAGGACATCCACCCACTTTGACAAAACTGTGGAACGCTTTCGACACCTTGTAGAGTCCATGCCCCAACGTATTTAGGCTGTTCTGAGGGCAAAGGGGGTGGTGCAACTCAATATTAGGAGGATGTCCTTAATGTTTTGTACACTCAGTGTATAATCATAGCATTGTTCTATGAAGTAAGTGCCTCTGGGTAACTGATACAGTTGAACCTAATTATCTTCAGCAGAGTACAGAATGTCTGCTGCTGTAGGGAACGTACACTTCAACAACTCAACAGTGTCAGAGTACAGAATGTCTGCTGCTGTAGAGGAAGTACACTCCAGACAGGGCTGATTTCCCAGACAGGGCTGATTTTCCAGACAGGGCAGATATCCCAGACAGGGCTGATTTCCCAGACAGGGCTGATTTTCCAGACAGGGCAGATTTCCCAGACAGGGCAGATTTCCCAGACAGGGCTGATTTCCCAGACAGGGCTGATTTCCCAGACAGGGCTGATTTCCCAGACAGGGCTGATTTCCCAGACAGGGCTGATTTTCCAGACAGGGCTGATTTCCCAGACAGGGCTGATTTCCCAGACAGGGCTGATTTCCCAGACAGGGCTGATTTCCCAGACAGGGCTGATTTTCCAGACATGGCTGATTTCCCAGACAGGGCTGATTTCCCAGACTGGGCTGATTTCCCAGACAGGGCTGATTTCCCAGACACAGACTAAGCCTAACTATTTGAATGTAAATAAATGTTACTCAGTGAAACCTGAACTGGATGGGAGACTGTGATATTTCAAATGATCCCCCAAATGTCACAGTCAGTTTGAGAGTGGGTGGGAAATAAGACAATGTCTGGTTCTCAGTCTGCTCACATTAACTTCAATGTTGTGGAAACATTGAGAGAACGTTAAGACATCTCCCCTGCTCTTCGACCCAGGGGAGATGGAATACAAACAAAAGGAGCACTGTATTTCCCTGCTGTGACTCAGTGAGATGACAGATATCTGGTCTGTATGACCGTACCTCTCCCCCCCCTGCTGTGTGTTGGCAGAATGCCTGCACCGTGTGCCAGACCAGAGTGCCAGGTCTGCCTGGGCAGAAGGGCGAGCAGGGAACCCATGGAGCGACAGGAGTGCAAGGCATGGTGGGAGAAAAGGTGAGTGTCTTATTATCTTTACTGTGTGTGTGTGTGTGTGTGTGTGTGTGTGTGTGTGTGTGTGTGTGTGTGTGTGTGTGTGTGTGTGTGGGTGGGTGTGGGTGGGTGGGTGGGTGGGTGGCCAGCCCGCCCAGAAGTGTGAGAGTGGAACCCTTGGGGACAGATTGTGTGGTTTTGTGTGTGTGTCTTTCTCTGTGCATGTGTTCTTGCGTGCATTGATTTGCGTGTGTCCATCCTAAACAGGGGGATCCAGGAGTGCGAGGACCTCTCGGTAATCCAGGGAAAGAAGGTCCAAAGGTAGGAAACAACGTGTCATCCTGATATAGTGCATGTGTTCTAAATGGCAGACTATTCCCTATTATAATGGATGTGTTCTAAATGGCAGACTATTTCCTATTATAATGTCATGTGTTCTAAATGGCAGACTATTCCCTATTATAATGGATGTGTTCTAAATGGCAGACTATTCCCTATTATAATGGATGTGTTCTAAATGGCAGACTATTCCCTATTATAATGCATGTGTTCTAAATGGCAGACTATTCCCTATTATAATGGATATGTTCTAAATGGCAGCCTATTCCCTATTATAATGGATATGTTCTCAATGGCAGCCTATTCCCTACATAGTGCACTATAACCTCTGGTGAAAAGTAGTGCCCTGTGTAAAGGATTAGGACACAGTCAATTTGGGACACAGTCAATATATACAGAATTACTTTCCACCTTACAAATACTCCATTCACTCCATTCATTGCCAATCTCAGCGTGACAAAGTGAATTAGAAAAGATGACAGGTGTAATAGTATTTAGACTGGTGCATAACATCGCTGGGGACTACTCTTCTTCTTCAGGTTATTATTTAACATGCTTCTATCCCTTGTTGCTATTCATTTTCAGTTGAATTGTTTTCATAATACTTCCTACGAATGAATACCCTCTTCGTGATGCATTATGAGGGCATTTATAATGCCTTATAAACAATGCATAATATGCTATAATGTACGACATAGGCTCTCGTAGTTGTTCACATTTAATTTCATCTGAGAGATTTGGGAAGATTCAGACACCAACCGTCGAACCAAAGATTCAGACATTTACAATGTCAGTCCAGCACATTCGTATCATCAGAGCTGCTGGCTGCAGACGTGGTTGCCATGGATACGCAGCAGTGTCCCGTATTAGTAAAATGACCCAAGCAGTCGCTTCTAATTGGCTCTATTAGAAACAAGAAGTCCAAGTGAAACGTATGACCACCCGCCGTGCCCCTGGTTTGAGACTATGAGGTTGGGAGAGAACATACTGTATATTATGGTGGCAGACGTTTCTCATTTCACAAGCAGACACATTTTAATTTTTTTATTTTATTTTACCTTTATTTTACTAGGCAAGTCAGTTAAGAACAAATTCTTATTTTCAATGATGGCCTAGGAACAGTGGGTTAACTGCCTGTTCAGGTGCAGAACGACAGATTTGTACCTTGTCAGCTCGGGGATTTGACCTTGCAACCTTTCGGTTACCAGTCCAGTTACCAGTCCAACGCTCTTACCACTAGGCTACCCTGCCGCCCCATTCAGAAAAGGTTTATACAGAATTCAACTTGATTTGGCCATTTTTGTACTATTTACTGTTGTTGTTACTGTTTACCCATTCACCGATGTTGTTTGCTGTTCTAGGGGATGAAAGGAGAGAGAGGATTCCCTGGGCCTAGTGGAGACAAAGGAGACGAGGTGGGTTTCAGACCTGTCCTGGGGCCAATACATGAATCATATACTTTAACATGCTTGAGTGTGCTTGAAAGTACACTACATCAAATCAAATCAAATCTGGAACCGGTGCACCTGGCACCATCGATCATACCACGCTCACAGTCGCTTAGGTCACTAGCTTTACCCTTTGTAACGTTCAGTCGATCAGTAACAGAATGCCTCAATGCCTCAATGCCTGCTTTATATAGCAAGCCACGGTCACATGACTCATCTTGCCCCATGTACAACAGAATCAATGGAATAGCCCCGAAAATGCAAATGAGGTTAACTCTCCTCTTGTCCTTCTTGCAATTACCTACCAGTTAGGCTATCATACACCACCTATTACACAGGTAGTGACAATGATTGTTCTCTGGTGTTTCTTGTCTTTCTCAGGGCTCTCCTGGAGTTCCAGGCATTCTGGGTACAACAGGCCGTACTGGAGCCCCTGTAAGCAAAACAAATCATCAATTTCATTAAATCATCTTTCACATCTATTCATCCCTCGTTGTAATGCATGTGTAGTACTGTGTTGCTGATACAAGAACAATCACTGAGAACACCATACTCATTGTTTGGTCCCTATTTTCTCTCACCCAGTTTCTATATTTAGTTTGTGACCCAGTTAATTGATGTACTTTGTTTTCTATATTTAGTTTGTGACCCAGTTAATTGATGTACTTTGTTTTCTATATTTAGTTTGTGACCCAGTTAATTGATGTACCTTGTTTCTATATTTAGTTTGTGACCCAGTTAATTAATGTACCTTGTTTCTATATTTAGTTTGTGTCCCAGTTAATTGATGTACTTTGTTTTCTATATTTAGTTTGTGACCCAGTTAATTGATGTACCTTGTTTCTATATTTAGTTCGTGTCCCAGTTAATTGATGTACTTTGTTTTCTATATTTAGTTTGTGACCCAGTTAATTGATGTACCTTGTTCCTATATTTAGTTTGTGTCCCAGTTAATTGATGTACCTTGTTTCTATATTTAGTTTGTGTCCCAGTTAATTGATGTACCTTGTTTCTATATTTAGTTTGTGACCCAGTTAATTGCTGTACCTGGTCTCTGTTTGCAGGGTGTCATGGGCAGACCTGGGCCAATGGGTCAGCCTGGAACAAAGGGAGATCGGGTAAGAAAGAGGCGCTGTGTGTGAATATACAGTCTCTAGTGAAGGTCTACGCACACTTACACGGTCTTCACACTTTGCTACCTTAAAATGAAATCTACAAAGGGATTCAATTAGATTTGTCCCAAATTTAGTTTCACAGCCTACTCCAAAGTGAAAGAAAAATGATAGATAATTTTCCAAAACACAAGATGATGATGAATTGATTGCGTATGTTTTCACTTTTACTTGGTGGAAGCACCTTCAGCAGCCATTACAGCTGGGAATCATTCTGAATAAGATTCTACCAAGCTTGCACAACTCTCACGACAACATGCACCCAGTGGCCAGATTATTAGGTACCGGGTCAGACCCCCCCTTTGCCTCCAGAACAGATTGAATTCTTTGGGGTATGGAAACATTGCTCAATTGGTATCAAGGGACCTAACATGTGCCAGGAAAACATTCCCCACACAATTACACCACCGTCACCAGCTTGTACCGTTGATACCAGGCAGAATGGGGCCATGGACTCATGCTGCTTATGTCAAATCCTGACTCTGCCATCAGCATGATGCAACAGCAACTGCTGCAATAGCGCATCTGTGAAAAAGACAGACAAGTTGTGTATTCCGAGATGCCGTTCTGCCATCCACTGTTGTACTGCACCAATATTTACCTGTTTGTGGCCCCCCTGTTAGCTTGCACGATTATTGCCATTCTCCTTCAGCCCCTCTCATCAAGCTGTTTTCGCCCACGGGACTGCCGCTGACTGACTGCCGCTGACTGACTGCCGCTGACTGACTGCCGCTGACTGACTGCCGCTGACTGACTGCCGACTGACTGACTGCCGCTGACTGACTGCCGCTGACTGACTGCCGCTGACTGACTGCCGCTGACTGACTGACGCTGACTGACTGCCGCTGACTGACTGCCGCTGACTGACTGACGCTGACTGACTGCCGCTGACTGACTGACGCTGACTGACTGCCGCTGACTGACTGCCGCTGACTGACTGCCGCTGACTGACTGACGCTGACTGACTGCCGCTGACTGACTGCCGCTGACTGACTGCCGCTGACCGGGTGTTTTTTGTTTGTCGCACCATTCTCAGTAAACCCTAGACACTGTCCTGCGTGAAAAGGCCAGGATGCCGGGCGTTTCTGAGATACTGGAACCGGCTCGCCTGCCACCTACGATCATACCAAGCTCAAAGTCTCTTAGGTCACTGGTATTGCCCATTGTAACATTCAATTGAACAGTAAATGGATGCCTCAAGGATTGTCTGCCTGCTTTACATAGCAAGCCACGGCCACATGACTCACTGTCTGTAGGAGTGAACCATTTTCGTGACCGGGTTGTTGTACCTAATAAACTGGCCACATAGTGTATATCCATTGTTTTTGTTAAAATTGCTCAAGCTCAGTAAATTTGGTAGGGAGTCATTGATGGACTGCAGTATTCAAACATTGTCTTTAATTTTTCAATCAGATTTTATTCAGGACAGAGACTAAACCACTCAGGAACACTAAATACCTCTTGGAAAGCCATTCTGTTGTGTCCTTGGCATAATTTTGCGTGTGTGCCATTGTCCCACAGAAAAATGTAACTCTATCCCAGGGTTAGGTATTCAGAAGACAGAGCTTCCTCTAACTTTTTACCTGGGCTTTGTTCCTTTCATATTTCTTCAGATCCTGACAGCCTCCCGAGGCCACGACAATAGTGGAAAATACAAAGGGATCAAAAGCATTGCATTCACTCCACATTACTGGGCCGCATGGTGAAGTGAAGGAGGCCTGTGTTAAAAACATCCACTCCACATTACTGGGCCTCATGGTGAAGTGAAGGAAGCCTGTGTTAAAAACATCCACTCCACATTACTGGGCCTCATGGTGAAGTGAAGGAGGCCTGTGTTAAAAACATCCACTCCACATTACTGGGCCACATGGTGAAGTGAAGGAAGCCTGTGTTAAAAACATCCACTCCACATTACTGGGCCTCATGGTGAAGTGAAGGAAGCCTGTGTTAAAAACATCCACTCCACATTACTGGGCCACATGGTGAAGTGAAGGAAGCCTTTGTTAAAAACATCCACTCCACATTACTGGGCCTCATGGTGAAGTGAAGGAAGCCTGTGTTAAAAACATCCACTCCACATTATTGGGCCACATGGTGAAGTGAAGGAGGCCTGTGTTAAAAACATCCACTCCACATTACTGGGCCGCATGGTGAAGTGAAGGAAGCCTGTGTTAAAAACATCCACTCCACATTACTGGCCCGCATGGTGACGTGAAGGAAGCCTGTGTTAAAAACATCCACTCCACATTACTGGGCCACATGGTGAAGTGAAGGAAGCCTGTGTTAAAAACATCCACTCCAATTCATTGATTCTGTTTGCAACAATACCATTAAGTAATCCTGCAAGACAACACAGCAAAGACATTACGTTTTTGGCCTAAAATAAAAACTACAGGTTTGGGTCAAATCCAATACAATATAACACAAAGTCAACCCTCTGTATTTTCAACTATTGTGGTTGGCAGCATCATGTTATGGGTATGCTTGTCATCGCCAGGGACTGGGGAGTTTGTCAGGATCAAGCAATGGAATTATATTGCCCTAAGAGTTGTGCAGAATCTTATTCAAAATGATTCACAGCTGTAATGGCTGTCAAAAGGTGCTTCCACCAAGTATTAACTTTGGGGTGTGAAGACACACAATCAAGACATCTTTGTTTTTTTTTGTTTTCTTTATTAATTATCCTCATTTTATATACATTTCTTTCACTTTGAAGATGTGGAGTAGGTTGTGTAGACCTGTATAAAAAATATCTAATTCAATCCGTTTTTTAATTTAATTTTAAGGGGGGGGGATGTGAAGACTGCGCCATTGCTGTACAGACTTTCACTAGGCACTGTACTGTACATGTCTACTTTATGTTCTAAATATAGGCAGTTAGTACATACAGGGTCATGTTTTATTCAAGCATGTGGCCTGACATGCCAAGAGCTGTTCTGATAGTCTAAGATGAAAACAATGCCTTACGTCTTATTTAGTGCTATCTCAAAGAGCATCAATAATGGGTTATTGTAATACTCAGGAATCATATTATTTTATTAAAAAGCACATAATATCTTATGGATTTCTCTTCCGTTTTGTTGTTGAAAGAATGCCATGGGCCTAGTGCTGTCAGTGGATTGGGGTGGTGCTGTATGCCAATTCAGTAGCCTTGCAAGAGGCTTGTGCAGCCAGCTAATAGGATCTCCTGTTTCTGTAGCGTGAGGCAGGTTGATGTACCAGTACACCCCTTGTACAGGACACTAGTTTATCGCAGGGCCTTACCCCCAATCTATCTCAAATTCAACAGAGCTAGTATGTCCCTCTTCTCAAATACTGTACCTCTGCAATAGACTTGTATTGTCAGCCATGCCATGTCCCAAAGATTAGGATTGTCACTGTGTCTAATGTGTGGGTAAATAAGGGTAAAGAGGTATTCTTCGATTATTGGGATCTTAACTGAAGAAATGTGTTCCCCAGTGACTGACTGGAAAGCATTATCCCTCTCATGGTTTGTTGTGTGTGTGTGCGTGTGCGTGTGCGTGTGCGTGTGCGTGTGCGTGTGTGTGTGTGTGTGTGTGTGTGTGTGTGTGTGTGTGTGTGTGTGTGTGTCCTACAGGGAAGTGAAGGATCCCCTGGAAGGCCAGGACTACCAGGCCCCCCAGTAAGTTATCCAGAGCATCACTGAGATCTCTCTGTGTGTGTGTATACAGACTGTGTGTATGCGTGCGTGTACAGAGAGTGTGTGTGTTGTTGAGTCATTGGTGAGATGTGTCAACAGTTTTCATGCCTATGAATGATGACACCAGTTCAAGGTACCTTAGCCAATTACTAGTGTCCTTTTGAATGGCTGGTCACACAACACATCATTTAAGAGGACAGTGAGATTGACTTAATACTTTGAAGGACAACATGTTTTCTTCTGTCTACTTGAGAAAATGTTTTTCCTGTTCTTTCTTCCTTCCTGGAAATCTAATCAAGTACAATTTTATTGGTCACCTACACATATTTAGCAGATGTTATTGTGGGTGTAGCGAAATGCTTGTGTTCCTAGCTTCAACAGTGTATTAGTATATAACAGTGCAGTAGTATCTAACAGTGCAGTAGTATCTAACATTGCAGTAGTATCTAACAGTGCAGTAGTATCTAACAGTGCAGTAGTATCTAACAGCACAGTAGTATCTAACAGCACAGTAGTATCTAACAGTGCAGTAGTATCTAACAGTGCAGTAGTATCTAACAGTAGTATCTAACAGTGCAGTAATATCTAACAGCGTAGTAGTATCTAACAGTGCAGTAGTATCTAACAGTGCAGTAGTATCTCACAGTAGTATCTAACAGCGCAGTAGTATCTAACAGCGCAGTAGTATCTAACAGCGCAGTAGTATCTAACAGTGCTTTTAGTGTCTAACAGTGCCGTAGTATCTAACAGTGCCGTAGTATCTAACAGTGCAGTATTATCTAACAGCGCAGTAGTATCTAACAGTGGAGTAGTATCTAACAGTGCAGTAGTATATAACAGTGCAGTAGTATCTAACAGTGCAGTGGTGTCTAACAGTGCAGTAGTATCTAACAGTGCAGTAGTATCTAACAGTGCAGTGGTGTCTAACAGTGCAGTAGTGTCTAACAGCGCAGTAGTATCTAACAGTGTAGTAGTATCTAACAGTGCAGTAGTATCTAACAGTGTAGTAGTATCTAACAGTGCAGTAGTATCTAACAGTGCAGTAGTGTCTAACAGTGTAGTAGTATCTAACAGTGCAGTAGTATCTAACAGTGCCGTTGTGTCTAACAGTGCAGTAGTGTCTAACAGTGCAGTAGTATCTAACAGTGCCGTAGTATCTAACAGTGCAGTAGTATCTAACAGCGCAGTAGTATCTAACAGTGGAGTAGTATCTAACAGTGCAGTGGTATCTAACAGCACAGTAGTATCTAACAGTGCAGTAGTATCTAACAGTGCAGTAGTATCTAACAGTGCAGTAGTATCTAACAGCACAGTAGTATCTAACAGTGCAGTAGTATCTAACAGTGCTTTTAGAGTCTAACAGTGCAGTAGTATCTAACAGTGCAGTATTATCTAACAGTGCAGTAGTATCTAACAGTGCAGTAGTATCTAACAGTGCAGTAGTGTCTAACAGTGTAGTAGTATCTAACAGTGCAGTAGTATCTAACAGTGCCGTTGTGTCTAACAGTGCAGTAGTGTCTAACAGTGCAGTAGTATCTAACAGTACGGTAGTATCTAACAGTGCAGTAGTGTCTAACAGTGCAGTAGTGTCTAACAGTGCAGTAGTATCTAACAGTGTAGTAGTATCTAACAGCACAGTAGTATCTAACAGCGCAGTAGTATCTAACAGTGCAGTAGTATCTAACAGTGCAGTAGTATCTAACAGTGCATCTAACAGTGCAGTAGTATCTAACAGTGCAGTAGTATCTAACAGTGCAGTAGTATCTAACAGTGCATCTAACAGTGCAGTAGTGTCTAACAGTGCGGTAGTATCTAACAGTGCAGTGGTGTCCAACAGTGCAGTACTATCTAACAGCACAGTAGTATACAACAGTGCAGTAGTATCTAACAGTGCAGTAGTATCTAACAGCACAGTAGTATACAACAGTGCAGTAGTGTCTAACAGTACAGTGGTGTCTAACAGTGCAGTAGTGTCTAACAGTGCAGTAGTGTCTAACAGTGCAGTAGTGTCTAACAGTGCAGTAGTTTCTAACAGTGCAGTAGTATCTAACAGTGCAGTAGTATCTAACAGTGCAGTAGTATCTAACAGTGCATCTAACAGTGCAGTAGTGTCTAACAGTGCAGTAGTATCTAACAGCACAGTAGTATACAACAGTGCAGTAGTATCTAACAGTGCAGTAGTGTCTAACAGTGCAGTAGTATCTAAAAATGATTCAGAAAATATACACAAATCTAAAAGTAAAATAATGGAATTAAGAAACATATTAATATTAGATTGAACAATATCAGAGTGGCATTGACTACAATACAGTAGAATATAATACAGTATGTAGATATGAGATGAGTAAAGCAGGATGTAAACATTATTAAAGTGACTAGTGTTCCATTATTAAAGTGGCCAGTCATTCCATGTCTATGTATATATGTCAGCAGCCTCTGCAGGGTTGAGTAACCGGGTGGAAGCCGACTAGTGATGGCTTTTTAACAGTCTGATGGCCTTGGGATAGAAGCTGTTATTCAGTCTCTCGGTCCCAGCTTTGATGCACCTGTACTGACCTCTCCTTCTGGATGATAGCGGGGTGAACGGGCCGTGGCTCAGGTGGTTGATGTCCTTGATGATCTTTTTGGCCTGTAACATCGGGTGCTGTAGGTGTCCTGGAGGGCAGGTAGAAATGTTATTGAGTCACCGTGTTCATGTTACTTCTGGGGACACTGGAGCAAAACCAAAAGGAGTTTTTCTTATTGGACACGTACAAAGCGAGTACTTCCTGTTTCACTCCATTATGGAGGGGTTTCTTCCGCTTTGTGCCTACTTAATACAACCCACTGACTGTGTTGGAGGAGAGGGTTCATGACTGAACTTCAGTACTGTAAATCTTTTCAATTGCACAAATCTAGCAAAAGCTTCGGGCCACAGATTTCCTTCAAACTTAAAAGCTGTTCTCCTGTAGATACTCTGATGCTGTGGTTAGTTTAGCGCTGTCTTGCAGCCATTTAGCTTTGCCTCAGATTACACACTGATGACAGACAGCACATACACTGAGTAGTGGAGAGGAGACCGGGGCTACACCCCCGCCCTGGCCCCATAACGCTAGTCAGGCAGGACTATACAGACTATCTCTGGTATATCCAGGCTACTCCTCAAGCCATCAGGATGTTGTATTTGCTGCTGCTCTACTATTTCCCCCAGATACACTAGTTAGACTACGGCCCAAATGGCACCTTATTCATTATATAGTGCACTACTTTTTACCTGAGCCCTATGAGCACTTAAGTGGGGTACTATAGGGGATAGTGTGCCATTTGGTACTCACATTAGTGTTTTAATCTACAGAGGCCGGAGGGTTATACAAGTGTTACTGCTCTCCTCTTTTGTTTAGTGATCACCAGGCAGCCCCAGATATTGATCTCTCCATGTAGTGATCACCAGGCAGCCCCAGATATTGATCTCTCCATGTAGTGATCACCAGGCAGCCCCAGATATTGATCTCTCCATGTAGTGATCACCAGGCAGCCCCAGATATTGATCTCTCCATGTAGTGATCACCAGGCAGCCCCAGATATTGATCTCTCCATGTAGTGATCACCAGGCAGCCCCAGATATTGATCTCTCCATGTAGTGATCACCAGGCAGCCCCAGATATTGATCTCTCCATGTAGTGATCACCAGGCAGCCCCAGATATTGATCTCTCCATGTAGTGATCACCAGGCAGCCCCAGATATTGATCTCTCCATGTAGTGATCACCAGGCAGCCCCAGATATTGATCTCTCCATGTAGTGATCACCAGGCAGCCTCAGATATTGATCTCTCCATGTAGTGATCACCAGGCAGCCACAGATATTGATCTCTCCATGTAGTGATCACCAGGCAGCCTCAGATATTGATCTCTCCATGTAGTGATCACCAGGCAGCCTCAGATGTTGATCTCTCCATGTAGTGATCACCAGGCAGCCTCAGATGTTGATCTCTCCCATGTTGCATTTAAGGGCTTAACAAAGTAATACTGTCTGCCTGGTCCAGGCCTACAGGACGAGAGTCACAGAAAACACTCAGGCAGACACACACACACACACACACACACACACACACACACACACACACACACACACACACACACACACACACACACACACACGCACACACGCACACACACACAAGGCTAGAAGCCATGAGGCAGGGTGTTAACGTAGGAGATACCTGGCTCTGACTGAGATGTGTGTGTTTGCAGGGTGTCCCCTATGTGGAGGGCAATGGGATGAGCAGTCTGTACAAACTGCAGGTAAGAACTTCACTGTACTCATCCTCATCAGGTGTCAGGTGTTCCCGACGGTGCAACTAGCATCACAGTGCTAGTCAACAGTTATACTGCCAAATGACTTAAATGTAAATGTAAATGTAATCATATACCATGTCTTCAGATACCCTGTCATCAGATACCATGTCACCAGATACCCTGTCATCAGATACCATGTCATCAGATACCATGTCATCAGATACCATGTCATCAGATACCCTATAATCAGATACCCTGTAATCAGATACCATGTCATCATTGTGTTGAATGTTATGATGATAATACTAGTTTCTCCACAGAGTGGAGGAGCCATCTCAGGACCCCCTGGAGCACCAGGTGCACCAGTAAGTATCTCATCATCTACTGTCTCATCATCCATCCTCCTGCTGTCACATCATCCTGCTGTATCATCCTCCTTCTATCTCATCATCCATCCTCCTTCTGTCTCATCATCCTACTGTCTCATCATCCTACTGTCTCATCCTCCTTCTGTCTCATCCTCCTACGGTCCCATCATCCTATCCTCCTTCTGTCTCATCCTCCTACTGTCTCATCATCCTGCTGTCTCATCCTCCTACTGTCTCATCATCCATCTGTCCCATCCTCCTACTGTATCATCCTCCTTCTGTCTCATCCTCCTACTATCTCATCCTCCTACTGTCTCATCCTCCTACTGTCTCATCATCCTACTATCTCATCCTCCTACTGTCTCATCATCCATCCTCCTTCTGTCTCATCATCCTACTCATCATCCATCCTCCTACTATCTCATCATCCTGCTGTCTCATCATCCTACTGTCTCATCATCCTTCTGTCTCATCATCCTACAGTCTCATCATCCTAATTTATCATCATCCATTATCCTACTGTCTCATCATCCTACTGTCTCATCATCCATCATCCTACTGTCTCATCATCCTTCTGTCTCATCATCCTACTGTCTCATCATCCTGCTGTCTCATCATCCATCCTCCTTCTGTCTCATCATCCTTCTGTCTCATCATCCTACTGTCTCATCATCCTACTGTCTCATCATCCATCATCCTACTATCTCATTATCCTACTGTCTCATGATCCTACTGTCTCATCATCCATCAACCTACTGTCTCATCATCCATCATCCTACTGTCTTATCCTCCTTCTGTCTCATCATCCTACTGTCTCATCACCCTAATTTTTCATCATCCATCATCCTACTGTCTCATCATCCTACTGTCTCATCATCCTACTGTCTCATCATCCTTCTGTCTCATCATCCCACTGTCTCATCATCCTACTGTCTCATCATCCATCATCCTACTGTCTCATTATCCATCATCCTACTGTCTCATCATCCTTCTGTCTCATCATCCGACTGTCTCATCATCCATCATCCTACTGTCTCATCATCCTACAGTCTCATCATCCTTCTGTCTCATCATCCTACTGTCTCATCATCCATCCTCCTGTGTACTCTACTGTACTGTCAGGAACCAGACATGTATTCAGATCCTGTGTACTGTACTGTCAGGGTCTGAAACGCACAGGCCATACTTTATCATCCTAAGAGTAGCTGTCATCTCCTTCACTGTCTCCAGCCATCTAGTAAGACTCAGTCATGTTCAGTGAAAGCTCACTGGTGGGGAGAAACTGACAGAGAGGGCCTGAGAGAGAGAGAGACTGACAGAGAGAGAGAGACTGACAGAGAGAGAGAACTGACAGAGAGAGAGAGAAACTGACAGAGAGAGAGAGAGACTGACAGAGAGAGAGACTGACAGAGAGAGAGACTGACACAGAGAGAGAGACTTGGAGACAGAGAGAGAGAGAGAGAGAGACTGAGAGAGAGAGCTGAGAGAGAGAGAGACTGAGAGAGAGAGAGAGAGAGAGAGACTGAGAGAGAGAGAGAGAGAGAGACTGGGAGAGAGAGAGAGCGAGACTGACACAGAGAGAGAGACTGAGAGAGAGAGAGAGAGAGAGACAAAGAGAGAGAGAGAGAGAGAGAGAGAGAGAGAGAGAGAGAGAGAGACACAGAGAGAGACAGAGAGAGAGACTGACACAGAGAGAGAGACTTGGAGACTGACACAGAGAGAGAGACTTGGAGACTGAGAGAGAGAGAGAGGGAGACACAGAGAGAGAGACACAGAGAGAGAGACACAGAGAGAGAGACTTGGAGACTGAGAGAGAGAGAGAGAGAGAGAGAGAGAGAGAGAGAGAGAGAAAGAGAGAGAGAGAGAGAGAGAGAGAGAGACAACACTGTCTGAGCAGTGGCCTGACTCTGTTCTCTCTGCATTGTGCCTCTGTGGCGAGGTGTGGTGACCTGATTTACTTATCAAAGCCACTGAGCTCTGCCCTTATCAGTCTGTCTGTAATCTACCTACAACCCTAGGAGACTTTACCTCTTCCATCATAATGCACAGACACTCCGCTCATAGGACCTGCAGGGGTCCACAAAGAGAACTCCCTGTCTACATCTAACATGTACAGTACTGTTGGGGATATCATGAAGTGGTTTTGCACTCCCAGAGATCATGTACTGAATGTTAAATATATTACCTGGCAGGTATTTTAACTGTTTGTAATGTACACTTGTTAAATGTATTTTTCTTAAATGTAATGTATTTAATGTCAATTGTAATAGTTTATAATGTCATTTTAGGTCTGAGTTGGACCCTAGGAAGATTAGCTGTCGCCATGGCATCAGCTAACAGGGATCCTAATGAAGCATTCAATTAATTCTAGAAGAATTAAGAAATAATTAAAATGAAGAGTTAAAATGGAGAAGAATGAAAGCAACAGGCTACAGTAAATTATACAATATGTCCATTTTAATTTAGTTCCAATTAGATTTTGCTGTTTGTTTTATGTCTCTAATTGCTTAAATTTTTTTGCACTCTGTTAAATTTTATTGACAATAAGTCTGACTTTATGACTATAACTGTACAGCTGCCAGTGTATATACACAGTACAGTCATTTCCTGTATTAAACTTGACACTTACCAAAAGTTAAAGTAATTGATGCTAAAAGCCTTGACAACAAAAAACCATATCTCTGTTAACCCAGTTAAAAATCTCTTAAACTGTTTTAGATGGGCCTCCCAAGTGAAGCAGTGATCTAAGGCACTGGATCACAATGCTTGAGGCGTCACTACAGACCCGGGTACGATCCCAGGCTGTGTCACAACCAGCCGTGAAAGGGAGTCCCATAGGATGGCGCACAATTGGCCCAGCGTCGTCCTAGTTAGGGGGGAGGCTTTACTTGGCTCATCGCACTCTAGCGACTCCTTGTGGTGGGCCGGGTGCCTGCAGGCTGACTTCGGTCGTCAGTTGAACGGTGTTTCCTCCGACACATTGGTGCAGCTGGCTTCCGGGTTAAGCGGGCGGGGGTTAAGAAGTGCGGTTTGTCGGGTCATGTTTCGGAGGACACATGACTCGACCTTTGCCTCCTGAGCACGTTGGGGAGTTGCAGCGATGAGACAAAGATCGAAATTGGGGAGAAAAAGGGAGTAAAAATAAAATGTCTTAAAAGATTGAATACATTTCTAAAGGGTCTTATGTAAAAGGTCTTCTATATATGACTTTGTAATTGGAGTGATTGCCTTCCACTGTCTCTTTCTTCTGTATAGGGCCCCAAAGGAGACGAGGGAAGAGTGGTGAGTTGAAATCTTTTCATTCTAGGGAATATATTTAATTGAAAGTGTTTCTCACCTGTTTTCATATGCAGTCCAACAGAACTAACAAAGGAAATCATTTCAACTACTTTATCTGGGCTTGATTGCGTTTGATTGGCACAATGGAACCAATAGAAGAGTCGCAGAACTGCAAAACCCTCCCGTCCTGCACTGCCGACAGGCTAAAGCAAACGTATTTGAAAGATTTCAAACAGTATTTGAACCCAGGTCGGTTCTCCAATACAGTCTCTATGGTTCAATTCAACATAAGTCCCTCCACTCTGGAGATGGGAACACAAAATAAAATAATGATCACGTCTCCTCTTGACACAATCTAATGACTGTTCTATATTGTCTGGCCTGTGGGAGACAATGAACCCTCTTTGCTCTCTGCAATGTCTACTGTAAGTCCCACGCACACACACACATTAAGAGAAAGAGACACACACACTCTCTCTCTCTCTCTCCCTCTCCCCCTCTCTCTCTCTCTCTCCCCTCTCTCTCTCTCTCTCTCTCTCTCTCTCTCTCTCTCTCTCTCTCTCACATATCTATATATACACACACACACACTCTGTCTCTCTCTCTCTCACACACACCCACACACACTCTGTCTATCTCTATCTTTCACACATACACACACACACACACTCTGTGTCTTTCTCTCTCTCTCACTCACACACACAAACACAAACACACACATAAACACACACACATAGACTGTTTCGGACACACACACACACACACACACACACACACACACACACACACACACACACCAAGGAATGGAAACAATACAACTCCTCTCTTCTGGTATCAACTTGAATTCTCCATCTCTTTCTCTGTCCTCGTGGGGCCAATTGCATTTTTTATTGTTTTGCTGCGGTGCGATTTCTCACTGGGGATGTTAATTTGACATTTGAATAAATTGTGTGAGCTGCGGTTCCTGGTGCTGCGGCTCGGTCGGTGGAATTGCCCCAATCCGTCTCATGCACACACACACACACACACACACACACACACACACACACACACACACACACACACACACACACACACACACACACACACACACACACACACACACACACAGAGAAAATCACACACACACACACACACAGACACGTACACACACACACAGACACGTACACACACACACACACACACACACACACACACACACACACACAAAACACACACAGACACACACACACACACACACACACACACACACACACACACACACACACACACACACACACACACAGAGAAAATCTCACACACACACACAGAGAAAATCACACACACACAGAAAATCACACACACACACACACACACACACACACACAGACACACACACACACAAAAACAAATAGACAGACACACACAGACACACACAGAATCACTCACACACAGACATGCACACACACAGACACACAGACACACACACGCACACACAGACACACACACACACACACACACACACACACACACAGACACTAACACGTACACGTACACAGACATATCACACACACACACACACAGACACGTACACAGACACACACAGACAGACACACACAGAAACACTCACACACAGACACACACACAGACACACACAGAATCACTCACACACACACACCAAATTGCCCCAATCCGTCTCGCCACAGCTGATCCCCGGCGGCGATCCCGATCTGTCCCGTTCCACTCTAAGCCACACTATGTTATTCATGACAATCTACATGTGTGATAATTACCTGCCCCATCCATCTATGTCAGAGCAGAGGACAGAGCAGGCCTTGGCCCTACAGTAGTGTGTAATACTATTTCTCCATGGCACATACAGTAGAGCCAGACCAGACCAATAGAAGGGGAGGAGGGATGTGTATTTATACTGTAGTAAAGGAGACAGACCAGACCAATAGAAGGGGAAGAGGGATGTGCATTTCTACTGTAGTAAAGGAGACAGACCAGACCAATAGAAGGGGAGGAGGGATGTGTATTTCTACTGTAGTAAAGGAGACAGACCAGACCAATAGAAGGGGACGAGGGATGTGTATTTCTACTGTACTAAGGAGAAAGACCCAAATAAGCTGCTGACTGCCTGCAATGAGAGATAAATCTGCAGTCTTATAGATAGTTCTATCTTGAAGTAAAAACGTATCACAATCAGTCTACTGTTTTGAAAGGTGATCTCCTATACCAACATACCTCGTTCTCCATCCTTCACACCATACTCCATCTCTCTCTCTCTCATCTCTCCATCTCTCTCTCTTTATATCTTTCTTTCTCTCTCTCTCTCTCTATCTCTCTCACTCACACTCACTCACTCACTCACTCAATCACTCTCTCTGTCCTAGACTAACTACTCTGTGTTATGTTCCAGGGAGATCCCGGATCCATGGGTTTACCAGGACTAGAAGGACTACCTGGAGCCAAGGTAAGCCACACACAGCCCACCTGTAGCCTTTATACAGTACTGAGCCAAGCCAAGCCGAGCCAAGCCAAGCCGAGCCAAGCTGAGACGGCTCTTGCTCCTCATCCTGCATGACCTCACCAGATTACAGTTAGGAAATAAAGTATGAGGGGATGTGGTATATGGCCATTATACCACGTCTAAGGGCTGTTCTGGATACAGCCGTTAGCCGTGGTACGTTGGCCGTATACCACAAACCCCCGAGGTGCCTTATTGCTATTATAAACTGGTTACCAATGTAATTAGAGCAGTGGGGAAAGTGTAACTACCAGGACACTACCGTCAGTAACATACTGTAACATAATGATGTAGAGGACCTTGCTATGGGGGTTACAGCTCTATGTGTCTGTGTAACATCCCTCACACCACTAGGTCTTAATCTAGATGTCAAGGCTAGCACGCGCGTCTGTCCTTCCTTCAGGGAGCTGTCGTCAGAGAGTTATGGCCATATCGTTCAGACACACACACACACCTCATATTACAGACAAATGGCCAAGTGCTCAACACTGCTGCTTTTATTTGACACTAAAGGTTAAGGAGAGTTTGTTTCTGATAGATCCACAGCAACACTTCAACAAGAGGTTATGTCTGTCTGAATACAAGAATATGGACTAGAATAGAATAGTCTCAGAATGGGCTTTGAAAGACAAGTCCTGGGAGATGTATAAACATAACCATGATGCTTCTCTATGGAGCTTCTCTGTCTGTCTCTGTTCTTGTTTCAAACCTCATGGTGATTTGGTTTATTCATTATATAGTTGTATAAGTAGTTCTATGTCTATTTAAGTTATATAACAAAGATGTATCTTGTCCTGTAGGGTGAAGTGCTGTAGACTTGACTTATATACTGTAAGGCTGTATGTTGCTATAGGTTTGAGTTGTAAACAAGGCTGTATGTTGCTATAGGTTTGAGTTGTAAACAAGGCTGTATGTTGCTATAGGTTTGAGTTGTAAAAAGGCTGTATGTTGCTATAGGTTTGAGTTGTAAACAAGGCTGTATGTTGCTATAGGTTTGAGTTGTAAACAAGGCTGTATGTTGCTATAGGTTTGAGTTGTAAACAAGGCTGTATGTTGCTATAGGTTTGAGTTGTATAAAAGGCTGTATGTTGCTATAGGTTTGAGTTGTAAACAAGGCTGTATGTTGCTATAGGTTTGAGTTGTAAACAAGGCTGTATGTTGCTATAGGTTTGAGTTGTATAAAAGGCTGTATGTTGCTATAGGTTTGAGTTGTATAAAAGGCTGTATGTTGCTATAGGTTTGAGTTGTATAAAAGGCTGTATGTTGCTATAGGTTTGAGTTGTAAACAAGGCTGTATGTTGCTATAGGTTTGAGTTGTAAACAAGGCTGTATGTTGCTATAGGTTTGAGTTGTATAAAAGGCTGTATGTTGCTATAGGTTTGAGTTGTATAAAAGGCTGTATGTTGCTATAGGTTTGAGTTGTAAACAAGGCTGTATGTTGCTATAGGTTTGAGTTGTATAAAAGGCTGTATGTTGCTATAGGTTTGAGTTGTAAACAAGGCTGTATGTTGCTATAGGTTTGAGTTGTAAACAAGGCTGTATGTTGCTATAGGTTTGAGTTGTAAACAAGGCTGTATGTTGCTATAGGTTTGAGTTGTAAACAAGGCTGTATGTTGCTATAGGTTTGAGTTGTATAAAAGGCTGTATGTTGCTATAGGTTTGAGTTGTATAAAAGGCTGTATGTTGCTATAGGTTTGAGTTGTATAAAAGGCTGTATGTTGCTATAGGTTTGAGTTGTATAAAAGGCTGTATGTTGCTATAGGTTTGAGTTGTATAAAAGGCTGTATGTTGCTATAGGTTTGAGTTGTAAACAAGGCTGTATGTTGCTATAGGTTTGAGTTGTATAAAAGGCTGTATGTTGCTATAGGTTTGAGTTGTAAACAAGGCTGTATGTTGCTATAGGTTTGAGTTGTAAACAAGGCTGTATGTTGCTATAGGTTTGAGTTGTATAAAAGGCTGTATGTTGCTATAGGTTTGAGTTGTATAAAAGGCTGTATGTTGCTATAGGTTTGAGTTGTATAAAAGGCTGTATGTTGCTATAGGTTTGAGTTGTAAACAAGGCTGTATGTTGCTATAGGTTTGAGTTGTAAACAAGGCTGTATGTTGCTATAGGTTTGAGTTGTATAAAAGGCTGTATGTTGCTATAGGTTTGAGTTGTATAAAAGGCTGTATGTTGCTATAGGTTTGAGTTGTAAACAAGGCTGTATGTTGCTATAGGTTTGAGTTGTATAAAAGGCTGTATGTTGCTATAGGTTTGAGTTGTAAACAAGGCTGTATGTTGCTATAGGTTTGAGTTGTAAACAAGGCTGTATGTTGCTATAGGTTTGAGTTGTAAACAAGGCTGTATGTTGCTATAGGTTTGAGTTGTAAACAAGGCTGTATGTTGCTATAGGTTTGAGTTGTAAACAAGGCTGTATGTTGCTATAGGTTTGAGTTGTATAAAAGGCTGTATGTTGCTATAGGTTTGAGTTGTAAACAAGGCTGTATGTTGCTATAGGTTTGAGTTGTAAACAAGGCTGTATGTTGCTATAGGTTTGAGTTGTAAACAAGGCTGTATGTTGCTATAGGTTTGAGTTGTATAAAAGGCTGTATGTTGCTATAGGTTTGAGTTGTAAACAAGGCTGTATGTTGCTATAGGTTTGAGTTGTAAACAAGGCTGTATGTTGCTATAGGTTTGAGTTGTATAAAAGGCTGTATGTTGCTATAGGTTTGAGTTGTAAACAAGGCTGTATGTTGCTATAGGTTTGAGTTGTAAACAAGGCTGTATGTTGCTATAGGTTTGAGTTGTAAACAAGGCTGTATGTTGCTATAGGTTTGAGGTGTAAACAAGGCTGTATTTTGTCCTGTAGGGTGATCTGGGGATGCCTGGAGCCCCTGGAATACCTGGACCTTCAGTAAGTACTACCTTTAATGATCTGCACACAACAGACGGATGCCGTGAATCTTCCATTTGTTTGCGCTCTTTTGCTGCACTTGATGCTGGCCACAGAAAACATCATGGCTGTCTGACGAAATTATAACATGTCATGGACACTGACTTTCCAAATCTATAAGAAATGACACAGACAGAACACAGTGATACTATAGTAGTGTCCCCAGTGAACAACGCTTCATATGAACAGATGTAATACTATACCCAGTGAACAGTCCTTCAGATGTAATACTATACCCAGTGAACAGTCCTTCAGATGTAATACTATACCCAGTGAACAGTCCTTCAGATGTAATACTATACCCAGTGAACAGTCCTTCAGATGTAATACTATACCCAGTGAACAGTCCTTCAGATGTAATACTATACCCAGTGAACAGTCCTTCAGATGTAATACTATACCCAGTGAACAGTCCTTCAGATGTAATACTATACCCAGTGAACAGTCCTTCAGATGTAATACTATACCCAGTGAACAGTCCTTCAGATGTAATACTATACCCAGTGAACAGAACAGTGAACAGTCCTTCAGATGTAATACTATACCCAGTGAACAGACCTTCAGATGTAATACTATACCCAGTGAACAGACCTTCAGATGTAATACTATACCCAGTGAACAGTCCTTCAGATGTAATACTATACCCAGTGAACAGACCTTCAGATGTAATACTATACCCAGTGAACAGTCCTTCAGATGTAATACTATACCCAGTGAACAGACCTTCAGATGTAATACTATACCCAGTGAACAGACCTTCAGATGTAATACTATACCCAGTGAACAGACCTTCAGATGTAATACTATACCCAGTGAACAGTCCTTCAGATGTAATACTATACCCAGTGAACAGTCCTTCAGATGTAATACTATACCCAGTGAACAGTCCTTCAGATGTAATACATACCCAGTGAACAGACCTTCAGATGTAATACTATACCCAGTGAACAGTCCTTCAGATGTAATACTATACCCAGTGAACAGTCCTTCAGATGTAATACTATACCCAGTGAACAGTCCTTCAGATGTAATACTATACCCAGTGAACAGACCTTCAGATGTAATACTAAACCCAGTGAACAGACCTTCAGATGTAATACTATACCCAGATGAACAGTCCTTCAGATGTAATACTATACCCAGTGAACAGTCCTTCAGATGTAATACTATACCCAGTGAACAGACCTTCAGATGTAATACTATACCCAGTGAACAGACCTTCAGATGTAATACTATACCCAGTGAACAGACCTTCAGATGTAATACTATACCCAGTGAACAGTCCTTCAGATGTAATACTATACCCAGTGAACAGTCCTTCAGATGTAATACTATACCCAGTGAACAGTCCTTCAGATGTAATACTATACCCAGTGAACAGTCCTTCAGATGTAATACTATACCCAGTGAACAGTCCTTCAGATGTAATACTATACCCAGTGAACAGTCCTTCAGATGTAATACTATACCCAGTGAACAGTCCTTCAGATGTAATACTATACCCAGTGAACAGTCCTTCAGATGTACACCCACTTAGAGGGCTGTAGTACAGTAATACCTGCTGGACAGGACAGTGTTGAGGTGCTAGCTAACGTAGATGGGTAGATATATAAAACCTGTCTGAGAAGCTGTTTAATGTGTGGCGTTCTCATCCTGTCTGTGTGATTGACAGGGGAAACCTGGAGCTCGCGGTGATTCGGGGATCCCTGGGGAACCGGTAAGTAAGCCGGATGCTTTTCTCTCTCTTGCTCTCTCTCTCTCTCTCTCTCTCTCTCTCTCTCTCTCTCTCTCTCTCTCTCTCTCTCTCTCTCTCTCTCTCTCTCTCTCTCTCTCTCTCTCTCTCTCTCTCTCTCTCTCTCTCTCTCTCTCTCTCTCTCTCTCTCTCTCACTCTCTCTCTCTCTCTCTCTCTCTCTCTCTCTCTCTCTCTCTCTCTCTCTCTCTCTCTCTCTCTCTCTCTCTCTCTCTCTCTCTCTCTCTCTCTCTCACTCTCTCTCTCTCTCTCTCTTGCTCTCTCTCTCTCTCTCTCTCTCTCTCTCTCTCTCTCTCTCTCTCTCTCTCTCTCTCTCTCTCTCTCTCTCTCTCTCTCTCTCTCTCTCTCTCTCTCTCTCTCTCTCTCTCTCTCTCTCTCTCTCTCTCTCTCTCTCTCTCTCTCTCTCTCTCTCTCTTCTCTCTCTCTCTCTCTCTCTCTCTCTCTCTCTCTCTCTCTCTCTCTCTCTCTCTCTCTCTCTCTCTCTCTCTCTCTCTCTCTCTCTCTCTCTCTCACTCTCTCTCTCTCTCTCTCGCTCACTCTCTCGTTCTCTTGCTCACTCGCTCTCTCGCTCTCTCTCACTCTCACTCTCACTCTCGCGCTCACTCTCTCTCTCGTTCTCTCATTCTCTCGCTCTCTCTCTCTCTCTCTCTCTCGCTCTCTCTCTCTCGCTCTCTCTCGCTCTCTCTCTCTCTCTCTCTCTCGCTCTCTCTCTCTCTCTCTCTCTCTCTCTCTCTCTCTCTCTCTCTCTCTCTCTGTCTCTCTGTCAGCTGTCAGTCAAAGGCATCCCTCCTTCTCTCTGTCACACACACACACAGTAACAGTAACAGTGACACATATGAGTGTTTATTCCCTGACAGGGTGAGAGGGGCCCGCTGGGGGAGACAGGATTCCCAGGTTCTGAGGGACCCCAAGGTGCTCCTGTAAGAATTTAACTTTACCTCTGCTCCTCTTTCCTCATACCCCTGATTAGACACCTACCCTCAACGGGAGATAGTCCATACACCTAGAACAAAAAGGTGCTTTAAAGAACCTTCAAGGGTTTTTCGCCTTTCCCTTAGAAGAATCCTTTGAAGAACCCTTTTTGGTTCCAGGTTTAACCCTTTTGGGTTCCATGTAGGACCCTTTCTACATGTAACCCGGAAGGGTTCTACCTGGAACCAAAAGGGTTCACCTTTGGGGACAGCCGAAGAACCCTTTGGGAACCTTTCTTTCTAAGAGTGTACATGCAGAGCCAAGTGAAATGTCACTCTACGTACGGTACATACAGTGCCTTGGGAAAGTATTCAGACCCCTTGACTTTTTCCACATTTTGTTACGTTACAGCCTTGTTCTAAAATTGATTCAATTGTTTTCCCCCCCATCATCAATCTACACACAATACTCCATAATGACAAAGAAAAAACAGGTTTTTAGAAATGCTAATTTATCAACAACAAAAAATGAAATATAAAACATGTTTATTTAATCCATTTTAGAATAAGGCTGCAACGTAGGAAAATGTGAAAGGGTCTGAATATTATTATTTTTATTTAACCTTTATTTAACCAGGCTAGTCAGTTAAGAACACATCCTTATTTTCAATGACGGCCTAGGAACAGTGGGTTAACTGCCTGTTCAGGGGCAGAACGACAGATTTGTACCTTGTCAGCTCGGGGGTTTGAACTTGCAACCTTCCGGTTACTAGTCCAACGCTCTAACCACTAGGCTACCCTGCATACAAATGTTACCAATGAACAGAAAGTAGATGGTTCCTACTTATTGATGAGAGATGTGCGATGTTCCTATATGCCTGTATAGGTCCAGACTGCCAGTATGCCGGCAGTATTAGGTTTGTAACAACACAGTCCCTCACATTGCAGAGCCAAGTGCTGTGTTACATTTACCATAGATGTCTGCATTTCCATATCAATGAAAGAGCTTGATTTAAGGGACAATCTGTTTAAAAATCTGCTTTAAATAAGCTTATTAGTCCAGGCTTGTTTTGCAGAACGATGACATTATTGTATGTTATTATCATCAGAAATGGTTTCTTTAGTTATAATTCCATCAGTCTGTAAGCAGAGAGTGGAACATTAGTGTTCACACAGCAATCACCATCGTTATCCCACGCTTCAGATATCCCATTAACTGTGGAGAGAGATCACTCTGTCTGTCACAAACGGCACCCTATTCCCTATATAGTGCACTACTTTGACCGAGCCCTATTCCCTATATAGTACACTACTTTGACCGGAGCCCTATTCCCTATATAGTACACTACTTTGACCAGAGCCCTATTCCCTATATAGTGCACTACTTTGACCAGAGCCCTATTCCCTATATAGTACACTACTTTGACCAGAGCCCTATTCCCTATATGTACACTACTTTGATACACTATTCCATATATAGTACTACTTTGACCAGAGCCCTATTCCCTATATAGTACACTACTTTGACCAGAGCCCTATTCCCTATATAGTACACTACTTTGACCAGAGCCCTATTCCCTATATATTACACTACTTTGACCAGAGCCCTATTCCCTATATAGTACACTACTTTGACCAGAGCCCTATTCCCTATATAGTGCACTACTTTGACCAGAGCCCTATTCCCTATATAGTGCACTACTTTGATCAGAGCCCTATTCCCTATATAGTGACCACACTATTCCCTTTGACCAGAGCCCTATTCCCTATATAGTGCACTACTTTGACCAGAGCCCTATTCCCTATATAGTGCACTACTTTGACCAGAGCCCTATTCCCTATATAGTACACTACTTTGACCAGAGCCCTATTCCCTATATAGTACACTACTTTGACCAGAGCCCTATTCCCTATACTGTATTGCAGTATATAGGGAATAGGGCGCCATTTGTGACGCATATCCAGAATGCACCAGGGCCGACCCGATCGAACGTTGGATTGTTGGAGCCGATATAAAATGTCTTTGTTTTCCTTCTTTGTGTTCTGGTCGTTCCTTGAGCAGGGGAGGCCCGGGAAAGATGGACTTCCTGGGTACGAGGTGAGAGAAAATAACTTAGACATACATACATACATACATACATACATACATACATACATACATACATACACACACACATACACACACACACACACACACACACACACACACACACACACACACACACACACACACACACACACACACACACACACACACACACACACACACACACACACACACATACACAATATGTCCCTCAACAAAAAGACGTACCAGCAGCATCCTTGGCAGTAGTGCTGTTATCTAGCCCTTGAGCTACGGCATCACAACAGGTGCATTAAAACACTTCTATTTGCATATTAGACCATTTAATGATAATAACTCTAAGGTATCCTGCAGATGTTGGGCTGTGTTGACTTTTGGTCTTTGTATACTAACTATACAGTTAATGCTGGGAGGCAGTCATAGATAACTGTTCGTAATAAAGGGAAGAATGATCTATTTTCATATCCGGATAAGTGTTTGGATAAAGAGTAAAAAATAAAACAACTGCCACTGTGATCTCTACAGGAAATATGACTAGTTGTGTTTTGTACTCTGTCATATAACATCACTAGTTGTGTTTTGTACTCTGTCATATAACATCACTAGTTGTGTTTTGTACTCTGTCATATAACATCACTAGTTGTGTTTTGTACTCTGTCATATAACATCACTAGTTGTGTTTTGTACTCTGTCATATAACATCACTAGTTGTGTTTTGTACTCTGTCATATAACATCACTAGTTGTGTTTTGTACTCTGTCATATAACATCACTAGTTGTGTTTTGTACTCTCATATAACATCACTAGTTGTGTTTTGTACTCTCATATAACATCACTAGTTGTGTTTTGTACTCTCATATAACATCACTAGTTGTGTTTTGTACTCTGTCATATAACATCACTAGTTGTGTTTTGTACTCTCATATAACATCACTAGTTGTGTTTTGTACTCTCATATAACATCACTAGTTGTGTTTTGTACTCTGTCATATAACATCACTAGTTGTGTTTTGTACTCTGTCATATAACATCACTAGTTGTGTTTTGTACTCTCATATAACATCACTAGTTGTGTTTTGTACTCTCATATAACATCACTAGTTGTGTTTTGTACTCTCATATAACATCACTAGTTGTGTTTTGTACTCTGTCATATAACATCACTAGTTGTGTTTTGTACTCTGTCATATAACATCACTAGTTGTGTTTTGTACTCTGTCATATAACATCACTAGTTGTGTTTTGTACTCTGTCATATAACATCACTAGTTGTGTTTTGTACTCTCATATAACATCACTAGTTGTGTTTTGTACTCTGTCATATAACATCACTAGTTGTGTTTTGTACTCTGTCATATAACATCACTAGTTGTGTTTTGTATATATAACATCACTAGTTGTGTTTTGTACTCTGTCATATAACATCACTAGTTGTGTTTTGTTTTGTACACTCTGTCATATAACATAACTAGTTGTGTTTTGTATCTGTCATATAACATCACTATTTGCTGTTTTGTACTCTCATAACATCACTAGTTGTGTTTTGTAACTCTCATATAACATCACTAATTAGCTGAACTTTTGTAAATAACATCACTAGTTGTGTTTTAGTACTCTGTCATATAACATCACTAGTTGTGTTTTGTACTCTCATATAACATCACTAGTTGTGTTTAGCTGAACTATAACAGTATGATTCACCATCAATTCCATTCTAATTAGCTGAACTATAACAGTATGATTCACCATCAACTCCATTCTAATTAGCTGAACTATAAATACCAACAACAGATACAGTAACCGGTCGGTACATTGGTACATCTGTCAGTCTACATCACAGAGATCTCAACAGTAACTGGTCGGTGCATTGGTACATCTGTCAGTCTACATCACAGAGATCTCAACAGTAACTGGTCGGTGCATTGGTACATCTGTCAGTCTACATCACAGAGATCTCAACAGTAACTGGTCGGTGCATTGGTACATCTGTCAGTCTACATCACAGAGATCTCAACAGTGAGCGGAACGAAGGGCCAACTTCTTATTATTTCACCCACTTCCATCAACAACATCTTGGAGAGGGAGAGAGGGGGAGAGGGAGAGAGGGGAGAGAGGGGAGAGGGAGAGAGAGGGGGAGAGAGGGAGAGAGGGAGAGAGGGGGAGAGAGGGGGAGAG
Source organism: Oncorhynchus masou masou (assembly GCF_036934945.1). Taxonomy (NCBI): domain Eukaryota; kingdom Metazoa; phylum Chordata; class Actinopteri; order Salmoniformes; family Salmonidae; genus Oncorhynchus; species Oncorhynchus masou. Next base: position 196,600 of record NW_027015996.1, on the reverse strand, counting down.
TGGGAGTGAGGGAGAGAGGGGGAGATGGAGATTTTAATGCTTTGTTGTTAGATGGTGTATCTCTTGTTCTCAATCATTTGGTGGGGCAACAGTGCCATCTAGCAGGTGAATGTGCTCCTATTCTAAACGTTCCCAAACAACTCCTCTCACTGTACTGCAATGATCTGGCTTTGAGGTTTAATGCCAGGCCCAGAGAGCGACGATGGAAGTCGAATTCAGTGGAGATGTAAGCCTCCCATCAGGCGTTGGGGAATAACATAGCAGAAATAAAAAATAGAGAGAGGGCTGCAGATGAATGTAGGCGAGGAGGAGGAGAACAGAGTTCTCTGCTGCCCGTTGCTTTTAAAACCACATGATCGTGCCAGATTGCATTTTGCATGGAGACAGTAATCCTCACAGTAAATGGATACAAAGATGTTCCCAGAGGTTATACAGTCAGTGAGATGGAGGGAGCGAGGGAGACCTGGAAAGCAAGAGAGGAGAGGAGAATGGAGCAGTGTAGTTCTGAGAGCAGTGTTGCACATAGAGCTAACGACAGGTGTTTCTCTCCCAGCGAGGGAGGGAGGGAGGGAGGGAGGGAGGGAGGGAGGGGGAGGGAGGGAGGGAGGGAGGAGGGAGGGAGGGAGGGAGGGAGGGAGGGAGGGAGGGAGGGAGGGAGGGAGGGAGGGAGCAGGCAGGCAGGCAGGCAGGCAGGCAGGCAGGCAGAGTAGGAGGGAGGAGGCATACAGTCCACAGAGGGAAGTGGGGCTATGTGATGCAGGGAAGCTGTGACAGACCATGTGGAAGGTGAAACAGTCCTTGGAGAACTCCATACATCCTCAGACACAGGAACAACAGTCATCCCAGAATCATTTAAAAAAGTTGTTTTTGGATTGAGGATTTGGATTGAAAGACATCCTGTCAATCACTTCACTGCTGCCACCAATTGTTAGTTATTGCAACAATAAACCTTTTTTGAATCTGAATAAGCTAAGACACAAGTGTGGGTTGGGAAATTTAAAATGGTAAGCAATCATTAAATGACCCTGAGTGTGGAGGATTGGTTGATGTTGATGGGGGTGATTACAGAGCAACAGATTAGACCCACGTTGGCCTCAGTGGGTGTCTGAACAAAAGCAGTGTGCTTTTGAGTGCGAGGAGAGGAGAGGAGAGGAGAGGAGAGGAGAGGAGAGGAGAGGAGAGGAGAGGAGAGGAGAGGAGAGGAGGGAGAGGAGAGGAGAGGAGAGGAGAGGAGAGGAGAGGAGAGGAGAGGAGAGGAGAGGAGAGGAGAGGAGAGGAGAAAAGTCAGATTTAGAGAGAGAGGGAGGAAGGGAGAGAAGACAAAGAGAGCAGTGGGTAAAGAGAGAGAAGACAAAGAGAGGAGTGGGTAAAGAGAAAGAAGACAAAGAGAGGAGTGGGTAAAGAGAGAGAAGACAAAGAGAGGAGTGGGTAAAGAGGGAGAAGACAAAGAGAGGAGTGGGTAAAGAGAGAGAAGACAAAGAGAGGAGTGGGTAAAGAGAGAGAAGACAAAGAGAGGAGTGGGTAAAGAGAGAGAAGACAAAGAGAGGAGTGGGTAAAGAGAGAGAAGACAAAGAGAGGAGTGGGTAAAGAGAGAGAAGACAAAGAGAGGAGTGGGTAAAGAGAGAGAAGACAAAGAGAGGAGTGGGTAAAGAGAGAGAAGACAAAGAGAGGAGTGGGTAAAGAGAGAGAAGCTAGCCTTGGGGTCATCTTCATTCCAAATATCCAATTATTTAGCAGTGCTCTTTGCTCTTCTCTCTGGTCTGGAGGGACTTCTCTGTCTCTGCAATCAGCAGAGTATTTCAGACAGAACCTGCACTCCTCTGTCATGTGTTCATACTGCGATGTGTTTTATCTTCTTACAGGGAGCCACAGGTAGACTAGGAGACAGAGGATCCAAGGGAGAACGGGTAAGCACCTTTATTTTGTTTCTCTGAAGATGTTTTCCAAAAACACAACTCATTGTTTGTGATGGAAAAATATCACACAGAACCTAACCCAACCAAAAGGCAATGATGCATAGAAACACATGTTTTTCCCCCAGAGGTGCCTAAGTATTTGATAAAGGCATCTGAAATTCAATGCATTTTGTATGCCACCATTGTATTTCTGAAACCCCTATTTATAAAAGCCCTGTCACAGTCTTCTACAGTGTAATATGTTTATAAAGCCCTGTCACAGTCTCCTACAGTGTAATCTGTTTATAAAGCCCTGTCACAGTCTTCTACAGTGTAATCTGTTTATAAAGCCCTGTCACAGTCTTCTACGGTGTAATGTGTTTATAAAGCCCTGTCACAGTCTTCTACAGTGTAATATGTTTATAAAGCCCTGTCACAGTCTTCTACAGTGTAATATGTTTATAAAGCCCTGTCACAGTCTTCTACAGTGTAATCTGTTTATAAAGCCCTGTCACAGTCTTCTACAGTGTAATCTGTTGATGAAGCCCTGTCACAGTCTTCTACAGTGTAATCTGTTTATAAAGCACTGTCACAGTCTTCTACAGTCTAATCTGTTTATAAAGCCCTGTCACAGTCTTCTACAGTGTAATCTGTTTATAAAGCCCTGTCACAGTCTTCTACAGTGTAATATGTTTATAAAGCCCTGTCACAGTCTTCTACAGTCTAATCTGTTTCTAAATCCCTGTCACAGTCTTCTACAGTGTAATCTGTTTCTAAAGCCCTGTCACAGTCTTCTACAGTGTAATATGTTTATAAAGCCCTGTCACAGTCTTCTACAGTCTAATCTGTTTCTAAAGCCCTGTCACAGTCTTCTACAGTGTAATCTGTTTATAAAGCCCTGTCACAGTCTTCTACAGTGTAATCTGTTTATAAAGCCCTGTCACAGTCTTCTACAGTGTAATCTGTTTATAAAGCCCTGTCACAGTCTTCTACAGTGTAATCTGTTTATAAAGCCCTGTCACAGTCTTCTACAGTGTAATCTGTTTATAAAGCCCGGTCACAGTCTGTTTATAAAGCCCTGTCACAGTGTAAGTGTAATCTGTTTATAAAGCCTGTTTATAAAGCTGTCACAGTCTTCTACAGTGTAATCTGTTTATAAAGCCCTGTCACAGTCTTCTACAGTGTAATCTGTTTATAAAGCCCTGTCACAGTCTTCTACAGTGTAATCTGTTTATAAAGCCCTGTCACAGTCTTCTACAGTGTAATCTGTTTATAAAGCCCTGTCACAGTCTTCTACAGTGTAATCTGTTTATAAAGCCCTTTTCTACAGTGTATAAAAGCCCTGTCACAGTCTTCTACAGTGTAATCTGTTTATAAAGCCCTGTCACAGTCTTCTACAGTGTAATCTGTTTATAAAGCCCTGTCACAGTCTTCTACAGTGTAATCTGTTTATAAAGCCCTGTCACAGTCTTCTACAGTGTAATCTGTTTATAAAGCCCTGTCACAGTCTTCTACAGTGTAATATGTTTATAAAGCCCTGTCACAGTCTTCTACAGTGTAATATGTTTATAAAGCCCTGTCACAGTCTTCTACAGTGTAATCTGTTTATAAAGCCCTGTCACAGTCTTCTACAGTGTAATCTGTTTATAAAGCCCTGTCACAGTCTTCTACAGTGTAATATGTTTATAAAGCCCTGTCACAGTCTTCTACAGTGTAATCTGTTTATAAAGCCCTGTCACAGTCTTCTACAGTGTAATCTGTTTATAAAGCCCTGTCACAGTCTTCTACAGTGTAATCTGTTTATAAAGCCCTGTCACAGTCTTCTACAGTGTAATCTGTTTATAAAGCCCTGTCACAGTCTTCTACAGTGTAATCTGTTTATAAAGCCCTGTCACAGTCTTCTACAGTGTAATCTGTTTATAAAGCCCTGTCACAGTCTTCTACAGTGTAATCTGTTTATAAAGCCCTGTCACAGTCTTCTACAGTGTAATCTGTTTATAAAGCCCTGTCACAGTCTTCTACAGTGTAATCTGTTTATAAAGCCCTGTCACAGTCTTCTACAGTGTAATCTGTTTATAAAGCCCTGTCACAGTCTTCTACAGTGTAATCTGTTTCTAAAGCCCTGTCACAGTCTTCTACAGTGTAATCTGTTTATAAAGCCCTGTCACAGTCTTCTACAGTGTAATCTGTTTATAAAGCCCTGTCACAGTCTTCTACAGTGTAATCTGTTTATAAAGCCCTGTCACAGTCTTCTACAGTGTAATCTGTTTATAAAGCCCTGTCACAGTCTTCTACAGTGTAATATGTTTATAAAGCCCTGTCACAGTGTAATATGTTTATAAAGCCCTGTCACAGTCTCCTACAGTGTAATCTGTTTATGCCCTGTCACAGTCTGTGTAATCTGTTTATAAAGCTCTGTCACAGTCTTCTACAGTGTAATCTGTTTATAAAGCCTTGTCACAGTCTTCTACAGTGTAATCTGTTTATAAAGCCCTGTCACAGTCTTCTACAGTGTAATCTGTTTCTAAAGCCCTGTCACAGTCTTCTACAGTGTAATCTGTTTATAAGCCCTGTCACAGTCTTCTACAGTGTAATCTGTTTCTAAAGCCCTGTAATGTAATCTGTTCCCAAATGCTAGTAATGACGGTTTGTAGGAGAGCTAAGATACATGGTGACAGAATTGGCCACAGACCCTGGGGATGTGTATCTGATTGGGCTCAATCAGGGTAATGGCTGGATGAGGACTGATTGTGTAATGCTGAGGCGTTGGTAGTGACAGTATCAGCCCAAAGCCAGAGTGGCCTTATGCCAATGCTCTATCAGAATGTCTCCGGTACTGTCTGGAGTGGGACTGACAACAACCCCTCACCCTTTTATTTAACCAGGCAAGTCAATGAAGAATATTTTCTTATTTACACTGATGGCCTAGTTAAATAAAGTGATTGTAGATCTGAATTGGAGACTGGAGGGTGTACTGTAAACCACATGGTGGGAACTCACCAGCCAGCTAGATTTAACCATTATACATATTGCTATATTGGACTGTATATGTATTGTCAGGTATTACTGCACTGTTGGAACGAGGAACATAAACATTTCACTACACCCTTCGATAACATCTGATAAATATGTGTACATGACCAATACAAATTTGATTTGATTGTTCTTTGCTGATCTCCTACTGCAGGGGGACCCAGGGATACCTGGAGCGAGGGGAGTCCAAGGAGAGAGGGGAAGGACAGGAGACCCAGGAATAGTGGGACCTATCGGGCCCCAAGGCCACCGAGGAGACCCTGGTCCCCCAGGTCCCATAGCATCACCAAGCCCTCTGGTACGTTGTTATATCTCCCCCAAACACACCAAGCCCTCTGGTACGTTGGTTATATCTCCCCCAAACACACCAAGCCCTCTGGTACGTTGGTTATATCTCCCCCAAACACACCAAGCCCTCTGGTACGTTGGTTATATCTCCCCCAAACACACCAAGCCCTCTGGTACGTTGTTATATCTCCCCCAAACACACCAAGCCCTCTGGTACGTTGGTTATATCTCCTCCAAACACACCAAGCCCTCTGGTACGTTGGTTATATCTCCTCCAAACACACCAAGCCCTCTGGTACGTTGGTTATATCTCCTCCAAACACACCAAGCCCTCTGGTACGTTGGTTATATCTCCTCCAAACACACCAAGCCCTCTGGTACGTTGGTTATATCTCCCCCAAACACACCAAGCCCTCTGGTACGTTGTTATATCTCCCCCAAACACACCAAGCCCTCTGGTACGTTGGTTATATCTCCCCCAAACACACCAAGCCCTCTGGTACGTTGTTATATCTCCCCCAAACTGGCCAAGTGTAGCCAAACTCCCATCTTGAATGATGTTGAATAAATGTGTTATCAAGTTTGTTGTGAATGATCCTGTAACACTCATAAAGGTGTCATGACCTGTTTCATAAAGGTGTTGTGAATGATTCTGTCATAAAGGTGTCATGGCCTGTTTTATAAAGGTGTTGTGAATGATCCTGTCATAAAGGTGTCATGGCCTGTTTTATAAAGGTGTTGTGAATGATCCTGTCATAAAGGTGTCATGGCCTGTTTTATAAAGGTGTTGTGAATGATCCTGTCATAAAGGTGTCATGGCCTGTTTTATAAAGGTGTTGTGAATGATCCTGTCATAAAGGTGTCATGGCCTGTTTCATAAAGGTGTTGTGAATGATTCTGTCATAAAGGTGTCATGGCCTGTTTCATAAAGGTGTTGTGAATGATCCTGTCATAAAGGTGTCATGGCCTGTTTCATAAAGGTGTTGTGAATGATTCTGTCATAAAGGTGTCATGGCCTGTTTTATAAAGGTGTTGTGAATGATTCTGTCATAAAGGTGTCATGGCCTGTTTTATAAAGGTGTTGTGAATGATTCTGTCATAAAGGTGTCATGGCCTGTTTTATAAAGGTGTTGTGAATGATTCTGTCATAAAGGTGTCATGGCCTGTTTTATAAAGGTGTTGTGAATGATTCTGTCATAAAGGTGTCATGGCCTGTTTTATAAAGGTGTTGTGAATGATCTGTCATAAAGGTGTCATGGCCTGTTTTATAAAGGTGTTGTGAATGATTCTGTCATAAAGGTGTCATGGCCTGTTTTATAAAGGTGTTGTGAATGATTCTGTCATAAAGGTGTCATGGCCTGTTTTATAAAGGTGTTGTGAATGATTCTGTCATAAAGGTGTCATGGCCTGTTTTATAAAGGTGTTGTGAATGATTCTGTCATAAAGGTGTCATGGCCTGTTTTATAAAGGTGTTGTGAATGATTCTGTCATAAAGGTGTCATGGCCTGTTTTATAAAGGTGTTGTGAATGATTCTGTCATAAAGGTGTCATGGCCTGTTTTATAAAGGTGTTGTGAATGATCCTGTCATAAAGGTGTCATGACCTGTTTCATAAAGGTGTTGTGAATGATCCTGTCATAAAGGTGTCATGGCCTGTTTTATAAAGGTGTTGTGAATGATTCTGTCATAAAGGTGTCATGGCCTGTTTTATAAAGGTGTTGTGAATGATTCTGTCATAAAGGTGTCATGGCCTGTTTTATAAAGGTGTTGTGAATGATTCTGTCATAAAGGTGTCATGGCCTGTTTTATAAAGGTGTTGTGAATGATCCTGTCATAAAGGTGTCATGGCCTGTTTTATAAAGGTGTTGTGAATGATCCTGTCATAAAGGTGTCATGGCCTGTTTTATAAAGGTGTTGTGAATGATCCTGTCATAAAGGTGTCATGGCCTGTTTTATAAAGGTGTTGTGAATGATCCTGTCATAAAGGTGTCATGGCCTGTTTTATAAAGGTGTTGTGAATGATCCTGTAACACTCATAAAGGTGTCATGGCCTGTTTTATAAAGGTGTTGTGAATGATTCTGTCATAAAGGTGTCATGGCCTGTTTTATAAAGGTGTTGTGAATGATCCTGTAACACTCATAAAGGTGTCATGGCCTGTTTTATAAAGGTGTTGTGAATGATCCTGTCATAAAGGTGTCATGGCCTGTTTTATAAAGGTGTTGTGAATGATTCTGTCATAAAGGTGTCATGGCCTGTTTTATAAAGGTGTTGTGAATGATCCTGTCATAAAGGTGTCATGGCCTGTTTTATAAAGGTGTTGTGAATGATCCTGTCATAAAGGTGTCATGGCCTGTTTTATAAAGGTGTTGTGAATGATCCTGTCATAAAGGTGTCATGGCCTGTTTTATAAAGGTGTTGTGAATGATCCTGTCATAAAGGTGTCATGGCTTGTTTTATAAAGGTGTTGTGAATGATCCTGTCATAAAGGTGTCATGGCCTGTTTTATAAAGGTGTTGTGAATGATCCTGTCATAAAGGTGTCATGGCCTGTTTTATAAAGGTGTTGTGAATGTCTTATGTACTCCCCTTCAAGGTATGTTTTACAGAGATCTCCCAACACTCATAGAGATCTCCCAACAGAGATCTCCCAACACTCATAGTCCAACCATAAACCCATAGAAATTCATGCTCCACATTTTTGTGTGTGTTTGTCTATACCTGCCCATAAAATCAAAGACTATCCTCAGTCACACATAATTACAGAATCTAAACATCCTCCTTTCTTCAGTGGTCTATTAGCGTATATCTCTCTTTCTCTGTAAATTAATGCAGTACTGCAGTAGCATAGAGTTGTGTGGAGCTGTGTGGAGCAACATATGACACAGCAGATAACAGATAGGCATAATGAAGCCAGCTAGGTTGTTTCTGCTCCTCACCTCCCACTCCTGATCAGCTCAACCCACAGGGGGGTCGGGAGAGAGGGAAGGAGAGAAGGGCTAGAGAGAGAGGGGCGGAGAGAGGGAGAAGGAGAGAGGACTAGAGAGAAAGGAGCGCAGAGAGGGAAGGAGAGAGGGCTAGAGAGAGCGAGAGAAGGAGAGAGGGCTAGAGGGAGCGAGAGAAGGAGAGAGGGCTAGAGAGAGAGGGAAGGAGAGAGGGGAAGAGAGAGAGGGAAGGAGAGAGGGGAAGGAGAGAGAGAGAGAGAGAGAGGGGAAAGAGAGAGTGAAGGAGAGAGGGAAAGAGAGAGATCGAAGAAATGCGAGAGATGGAAGATAGGAGAGAGTAGGAAGAAATGAGAGAGATGGAAGAAATGAGAGAGATGGAAGAAAGGAGAGAGATGGAAGAAATTAGAGAGATAGAGGAAATGAGAGAGAGAGAGGAAAGAAGAGAGAAGGAGGAAAGGAGAGAGAGCGAGGAAAGGAGAGAGGAATAGAGAGAAGGAGAGAGATGGAGAGAGTGTGCGAGTGAGGAGAGAGAAGGAGGAGAGAGCGTGCGAGTGAGGAGAGAGAGGAGAGAGCGTGCGAGTGAGGAGAGAGAGAGAAGGAGAGTGTGGGAGAGAGGAGAGAGAGAAGGAGAGAGCGTGGGAGTGAGGAGAGAGAGAAGGAGAGAGCGTGGGAGTGAGGAGAGGGAGAGGAGAGAGCGTAGGGAGTGAGGAGAGAGAGAAGGAGAGAACGTGGGAGTGAGGAGAGAGAGAAGGAGAGAGCGTGGGAGTGAGGAGAGAGAGGAGAGAGTGTGGGAGTGAGGAGAGAGAGAAGGAGAGAGCGTGGGAGTGAGGAGAGAGAGAGGAGGGAGCGTGGGAGTGAGGAGAGAGAGAGAGCGTGGGAGTGAGGAGAGAGGAGCGCAGGAGTGAGGAGAGAGAGAAGGAGAGAGCGCGGGAGTGAGGAGAGA